>NC_085998.1:21616895-21774395 GCF_030014385.1 Trichomycterus rosablanca | reverse complement strand
ACTGACAGAGGGGATTCCTCATGACTGCTGCATGTACAATATAACCACTTCTAGCTGATCGATGGCATCTGCACAGAGATGGGGGACAAGGGAGATTGGTGTGTAACTCTCCATGTGTGATCTCCATGTGAACCCACCTTGTGCACGTAAAAGAACAAATCAGGACTGCAGGCAGGCCAGTGTAGTACCCGTACCCTCTTCTTCTGCAACCATGACTTTGTAATGTGTGCAGCATGTGGTTTTGCATCGTCTTGTTAAAAAATGCATGGACGTCCCTGGAAAAGATGACTTCTTGAAGGCAGCATATGTTGCTCTAAGATCTCAATGTCCTTTTCTGCATTAATGCTGCCATCATAGAAGTGTAAATGACCTTTGCCAAGGGCACTGACACAGCCCCATGCCATGACAGACCCTGGATTTTGGACTTGTTGCTAATAACAGTCAGGATGGTCCTTTTCATCTTTGGCCCGGAACACACGGCATCCATTTTTTTCCCCAAAAAGACCAGGACAGCTGATTCATCTGACCACAATACACGTTTCCGCTGTGTAATGGTCCATCCTAGATGCCTCCGAGCCCAGAGAAGTCGACACCACTTCTGGACATGGTTAACATAAAAATTTACTGTGCAAAAAAGCTGAAGCAAAAGTGCTTGACAAAGGTTTGCCAAAGTAATCCCTCACCCATGTGGTTATATCAGCTGTTGTTGAGTGGTGGATCTTGATGCAGTGCTGCCTGAGGGATCGAAGATCACGGGCGTTCAGCTTAAGCTTATGCACTTGGCCTTTATGCACTGAAATTGCTATAGTTATATTAATAACTATAAGTGTATCTAACTATATTTCTATAGTTATAAAATCTTAAGCGTGGCAAGCATTTAGATTATGTATGTTAAAATTCCATGAATAAAATTGATATACCATAAAGTAATCTCTATATATTTGTTTTAAATCAACTCAGTGACCAAACAGCTTGTGTATATTACACACAGACATACAGCGTTGGCTGGTTTCACGTCACGCCTACCCACACACATTATGTAATGGTCAGGGTGGAGAAATGAGCATTTGGCGGGGGCTGTATAGGTGGAGGGGATGTGTTAATTGAAAGTTAGGATCACTTTGTGGCCATTACAGGGAGAAACATGAGACGTGTTAGGCAGGCAGCACCTGCTGTCGCTGGGCTAATTGCGTCGGATTTGCCCGTGTTTGTCAGAAGCTGACGCTCATCATGCTCCTGCCTCTAGTTACAGCTGTATTATTACCTGAGTTTGACATTACAGCAGGAGGTTTGACATTACACCACGTCCCGACCCTCGGCACCACCTTAACTGAAAGATTTGATCCGAAATGCCAGTGGCCCATTTATAGAAGCAATGAAAAGGCAGGATTTCATATTCTAGTAGTTAATGGTGCAGCACGTAAATAATCGTTTTCAGAAATAAAAAAGTACTTATTTACATTTATATAAATATTTATAAAATTAATTTCTATTGTATACTGTGGTCATTGTTTATTTCACCACACAGCATTTATACTATGGCTCTCTTTGAGTCACCAGTTTTGTTCCGAATGGACGTCATGCCAGTTAAAGGTGTTTGAAAGCCCTTGAATATAGGCTTTCTTGCATATGAATGGGCTGCACACAGACCCCAAGTGCTATGCGGGTGACTGGCGATGATACCATACTGTGCTTTTGAGGGCCAGCTAGGGGCAACAGCGCATAATCTGATTCCGACTCCGGCAACCCTTGCTTTTATTTTTAATTGTCCCACTGTAGCATTTAAGAGCTATTGATCCCCCGGAAAAGCATTAAGTTAAGGAATCGCTATTACTGTTTATATTCCCTGCTTGGAGAAGGCACATCAAAGGACGTTTTAATGTCAGCGACTTTCTGAGGGAATTTGAAGCTCAGGTTCTAACAGGCCAGCCTATGAACGGAAAGGACACGCAATAGACAAATGCAGAAACAAATGCGAGGGCAATTTACGGCTAATCAAATTGTGTCCGAGCATTGATTTCTTTACAAGTCGAAGTTTACCATGCATGGATTTCAAAAGCTGATGGCATTTAAAAGTCAAATGTTATGTTCCCTGGTTAATCCTGATTTGGGCAGAAGGAGGGGTGAGTTGGTATTCATGAGCTGGAGAGGTAGATGGGAAATGACCAATTAGTGGTGCAGCAGTGTAAACATTTCCCTAGCATAAGGAAACTGTTACTTTTACTAGACACATAGGACATATTCATCCAACCACCCTTAAATTGTATTATGGGTTTCATATTTATTATTGTTATTATGTCTTAATATGCATTAATTTTGTACTGGCGAAGACTAACTTATAAAAGTAGAGTTGACAGATCTAGTCTCAGCTTGCTTTACAGGGATTTTGTCATTCTTTGTCAGTCATAAGAATTTAAATATTAAATACTGATTGGGGTTGTAATGTGTTTGGAACTCCAGGAAAAGAATAGACAGATTGATTAATAGATTGATTGGCTGCGTACACCATGCATGGACAGTCAGTCTATCACAGGATATTAATTACTCATTTATCAATTTACACTCATTTACACCTGGGGGCTTTCTGAGTAGCCAATCAATCAGCCATTACATTAAAACCACCTCCATTTTATCAGCTCCACTTACCAAATAGAAGCACTTTGTTGTTCTACAATTACTGACTGTAGTCCATCTGTTTCTCTACATACCTTTTTAGCCCCTTTCACCCTGTTCTTCAATGGTCAGGACCCCCACAGGACCACCAAAGAGCAGGTATTATATAGGTGGTGGATCATTCTTGGCACTGCAGTGACAATGACATGGTGGTGGTGTGTTAGTGTGTGTTGTGCTGGTATGAGTGGATCAGACACAGCATCCACTCACTGTCCACTCTATTACACACATGATCGCTTATCTATTGCTGCTGTTTGAGTTGGTCATCTTCTAGACCTTCATCAGTGGTCACAGGACACTGCCCATGGGGCGCTGTTGGCTGGATATTTTTGGTTGGTGGACTATTCTCAGTCCAGCAGTGACAGTGAGGTGTTTAAAAACTCCATCAGCACTGCTGTGTCTTATCCACTCATACCAGCACAGCACACACTAACACACCACCACCATGTCAGTGTCACTGCAGTGCTGAGAATGATCCATAAACCAAATAATACCTACTCTGTGGTGGTCCTGTGGGGGTGCCTACCATTGAAGAACAGGGTGAAAGCAGGCAAAAAAAGTATGTAGAGAAATAGATGGACTACAGTCAGTAATTGTAGAACTACAAAGTGCTCCTGTATGGTAAGTGGAGCTGATAAAATGGACAGTGTGTGTAAAAACAAGGAGGTGGTTTTAATGTTATGGCTGATCAGTGAAGTCCCTTTTCTTCAGCAGCCACCTTGCGTCTCCTTTTCAAGCGACACGGCCCTTTCAGACAAGAACACACCCCTCCCTCCTTTGTACCGCCACCCCCCAGATGTTTTGATTAGCAGCAGCTCGTATGCTGGTCAGATCCCGGGATTAATGACGGATAATTTGCCTACGGTTGGCACGCCACTCTGCTGCTCTGCCAGCCTTTTGGATGCCATATGGGCAGAAGCAGCTGTTTTCATTACTCTCCCTTGCCCAGATGTGTCAAACAGGATGCCGGCTTCAATCGGCAGCCTTGCTGGCACTTGGCGGGAGGTACTTTTGACTTGCTTGGCAGCTAATTACTGTAATGTAGCCGAGGACAGAGGCCCCCGCATGCTTCTTTAAAGGGTCTTTTACAAACAGCCGAATGCCAGCTGTCACCTCGGCACACAACGAGGCAAGATGGATAGGTTGCAGGCCAAAAAAAAAAACCTTTAGCAAGGAAGACAGCGGGCATGGGCATGTTTATAAGCCATGGCCAATCAGCACAAAAGGGCATGAGTAGTGTCAGGACTAATACTGCCACCTCCTTCCAACGGTATTAACGGTATCGCCTCAGATATACTCTGCTCCCTGGCCTCTATTAACAGGAACTTTTGGATAGACATGGAAGCGTCGCTGTAGTACAATCTGCATCTGCAGTGTACACAGCAAAGGTGTCGGTGAAGCGTGAAAACTCCATGCAGATTGTGTTAGGCATGCTCTAGGCATTGTTTGGCTGGCATCACGCTGCATCAGCTGGCAAGCTGGTATGAGACCAGAAGTCCGTTGCCAAGGTCATAGTTCCGTTTTACATAAGAGGCAACATGCTCTCAGAAGAATAGTGTCCCTTGTCTAAAATGCTACTGTATTGTTGATGCAACATGATGTGCAATTATATATTTTACTAGAAAAGACAGCCATTAAATTGATCTCTTTTCAGGGTGCTATACTTCCAAGTGCTGTATGACACACATTCAAGTGGACCGTTCCTTGGCTTTCAGTCATCATCACAAAAGAACAGTAAGTTGTTTGAGAAATACGAATAATAGCTCTGTGCATTTCATCAATACCATCATTACAGCCACGCACTTCATCGATACGTCTTTATTACAACAAGCTGCTTTGTCTATAGTGTTCCTCTATACACTACACAATAGCAACGCTTTAAAGGTGTCCCACTTAAAGGTCCTTTCAGCTGTCTCTTATTCTTTGGTGTGCATCAATAAGCTCTCACTTTATATGCTCATAGGTTCAGTCCTGCCAGTACATGCTAGATAGAATTAAAGTAATGTTACTAGTAACTACAGCTGCCTGCTGGTCAATACATGTTCATCTGGTGTTAGATTGTTCTCATAGACATAAAGCTCAGTTAGCTTATAAGTACTAGACAAAGGTTGTTTCTAAATAACACCTAACTCTCTAACCCTAACTCTAACACTAGCAGGCCAAGATGAGACTTTTTAATGTAGATACATAGCATGAAGCCTTTGTAAAAAAAAAAGACAGTGGCTAGAAACACAAGCGCAACATTAAATTAATTATGAGGCATAACAGGACCACTACAGAGCAGGTATTATTTAGGTGGTGGATCATTCTCAGCACTGCAGTTACAATGACATGGTGGTGGTGTGTTAGTGTGTGTTGTGCTGGTATGAGTGGATAAGACACAGCAGCGCTGCTGGAGTTTTTAAATACCGTGTCCACTCACTGTCCACTCTATTAGACACCTCCTACCTAGTTGGTCCGCCTTGTAGATGTAAAGTCAGAGACGATCGGTCATATATTGCTGCTGTTTGAGTTGGTCATCTTCTAGACCTTCATCAGTGGTCACAGGACGCTGCCCACAGGGCGCTGTTGGCTGGATGTTTTTGGTTGGTTTTTGGTTTGTTTGGACTATTCTCAGTCCAGCAGTGACAGTGAGGTGACAACACGATTCATAGACAAATCTTACTGATTGGCCCCAGTATGTCCACTTTGTCCACTATGTCCATATTTATGCTATTATTGTTCACCTGTAGTCGACTAAATTCAGCCTCTGTTTAATGGTGATCTATTGTGCATAATGAAAGCAAAACTAATTAATACTGTCTTTTAATTTATTAGGTTTTATCAAGACTTTAACATGAATTTTAATATAGAAGTCACACAGCATTGTGGTAATGATATTTTTTAGACTGTATACTTTTTAACCATCCACCACCAGTGCTTAATGTTAATGTCCATAGCTTAAATCAAAACACAGATAAAGATTAAAATAAAGAGGGGTGCTCAGGTGGTGCAGCGGTAAAACACGCTAGCACACCAGAGCTGACATTTCAAACTCATCGGTTCAAACAGGCTGGGTGCCTACACGAACAGTGATTGGCTTGTTGTTCAAGGGCAGGGTGTCAGAAGGGACCTCATAACTGATGCAATTACGACCTCTGCTGGCTGATTGAGGCGCCTGTGCAGAGTTGGGGAATAATGCTGATCAGGGTGTGGCTGTATGTGCACAAGGCTGATCTGCATGTGAACTCACCTCGTGCAGGTGTCGGAGGGGGCGTGTGTCAGTTGCGAAGCTCCTCAGTCAGCAGTGGAGGGATGTATTGGTAGAGGTGAAGCATAGTGCAACCGGGGTAATGGGATATGACTAAATTAGGGGAGAAATTGGGGAAAACATTTTAAATAATAATAATAAATACATAAAGAGCAAAAGCAAAAAATTATTTAACAGTGGTTTTGCTGTTCAGCTCCTCCATGAATACCAGTTTGCCCAGTCTCTTTCCATAATTTTCTTTAATTAAATTATATATTCTGGTTTCATTTAAGGTAAACAAGAACCTCAGTTGTGACTTTCTGACATCAAAATGCTTTTGAATGCTGGCAACTTCTAGGTTAATTTACCACTGCTTCTGTTATTATATATATAAACTTGATCCCCGGACTTTTCCAAACTTTTCCAAATTATTTATCTATTTATTTATTTAATAGATAATAGACAGTAATCTATATTCATGATATGTTATCTGGTGGTTGTCAATAAGTTTGTCTTGTGTGTGTTATGTGTATTAATAACACTAATACAAAAAACTAGATCTTATATTATGACACACTTGATTTCAATAGATTGATGATTATTTGTAATATATTAAATGTACCTGCTTGTTGGTCCTTAATAGCAAGCCAACTATTAAATTTTTTATTTTATTTTTTTTTTATTAGGATTTAACATTATGTTTTGCACTCTTTGGTTACATTCATGACAGAGACGGTTAGTCATTAACCAAGATTCATCAGTTCACAAGTTTAATGTCAAACACAGTCATGGACAATTTTGTATCTCCGAATCACCTCACTTGCATGTCTTTGGAGTGTGGGAGGAAACCAAAGCTCCCGTAGGAAACCCACACAGACACGGGAAGAACATGCAAACTCCACACAGTTCACCCCAACTGGCCAGACCTTCTTGCTGTGAGGCGATAGTGCTATCCACTGAGCCACCGTGCCTTCCCCAACTATTAAATTAATTACAATTATAGTGTTTCTAGATATTGACTAGAACATATTTATACTTGATAACATTTACTTAACTAAGAATTAAGAAACACCTTCCAGGCTAAATACTTTATGTATAGCTTATAAGATTTTAGTTTATCTTCATAATCATACTGTATATACGTAGTAGTGGTTCTCAACCTCTAAGCAGAGGCTCCCTAGGGGGCGTCACTGAGCCTAGAGGGGGTCCTGTTGCATTTAATTGAGAAGAGTAAAAAAGAATCACACTGATGGGATGGGAAAATCTATAGACTATTGGCATATGGGAGATTTCTTGTGATGTCATAAGATCTATTTTAAATTGCCTATAGCTTACGTTGGATCTTTGAGAATGGACATATATTTGATTTGCCCACCAAGAGAGTGCAAAGGTTAACAGGCGGTGATGACACAAGATTCCCATTCAGTTGTTGATGCAGATCCCGCTGAAGTAGACCAAAGGTGAGGAAGCTCCCTTCACCAGTTCATCAGATGTAAAGCTACTACATTAACCGAAATCGGAAACTACCAAGATAGTATACCTTCATCATGGATTCATTGATTTTTTCATGAGCAAAAAAAAACAAAAGTTTGTCATTCTTGCTGAAGGTGTAAGAATATATCCCGATCAAGCATAACTTCCTAATATTGTGTTAGTCCCCCTTTTGCTGCCAAAACAGCCCTGCAACTGTGATGCACTGTGAATTCTAACACCTTTCTATCAGAACCAGCATTAACTTCTTCAGCAGTTTGAGCTACAGTAGCTCGTCTGTTGGATCGGACCACACGGGCCAGCCTTCGCTCCCCACGTGCATCAATGAGCCTTGACCGCCCATGACCTTGTCGCCGGTTTACCACTGTTCCTTCCTTGGACCACTTTTGATAGATACTGACCACTGCAGACCGGGAACACACCACAAGAGCTGTAGTTTTGGAGATGCTCTGACCCAGTCATCTAGCCATCACAATTTGGCACAACTACGATGTATTCGAAACCCCAACTCGTACTTTTGCCGCTGCGCCACCTGAGCGGCCACAAGTTGGCCCTTGTCAAACTTGCTCAAATCATTACGCTTGCCCATTTTTCCTGCTTCTAACATATCAACTCTGAGGATAAAATGTTCACTTGCTGCCTAATATATCCCACCCACTAACAGGTGCCTTGATGATGAGATAATCAGTGTTATCATCGGATATGCTATTAGTTCAGATTATAAACAAGTATACCTCAGAATTACTTTGATTTCAGCTATAAAAATGGGGATGGGAGGGACATATTGCGCTCATTTAAATCTAACTTTGTTCCCCAAACTGGAAGATTGTTCACACACTCAAGGAAAGCGTTGTGCTCTAGGCACTAAAAGACGCTTAAAGGGGAGAGAGAGGAAAGAAAAAGGAGTAAAAGAAAACCCTTGTTTGATTGTTGGATGTGAGACTGGCATAATGCTGTTTTGTACTGTCGGTGCAAAAAAAAAAAACATATTTTTTTCTTTCCTTCTCTCTCCCTGTCTCGCTCTCTCTCGCACTGTGAGACTCTGTTGTGTGCCAGCATCAGGCCCTGAGCTTCTCACAGCACTGGTCCTTTGATGTAGCCCCACTGTGCTTCGGCCCCCTCTTGCACTCTGATTGGTTGACAGCAGCCTGGGCGGCTTGGGCATCGTGGGATTGGAGCAGGGATGAAAGCAGGCAGGGCAGCGAAAGGGCACCTACACACAGAGCCTGGCCTGTGCCTCCAGCTCAAGCCTCAACTGGGTCCTCTGACCGCATTGTGAACCCCGCAGTTAGGCACCATCACATGGCTGCCATAACCTCTCACTAGTTCTTACTATTCTTCTGTTACACTCACCCTGCCTGTTTTCTCTCTTTGTCTTTTTATGCTGTCTTTTATTAAACAAGTGCTGCTATTTACAGTAAATGTTAAATCCATGGACAAAATAAGATAAGATAGCCTTTTATTATCCCACTGGGGGAAATTTGCAATATTACAGCAGCTTTCCGGAATAAGAGATATGAAAATATATAAAAATAAAAATGAAGAAAATATAATAATACAAGCTACACCGATCAGGCATAACATATGACCACCTCCTTATTTATACACTTACTGTCCATTTTATCAGCTCCACTTACCATATAGAAGCACTTTGTAGTTCTACAATTACTGACTGTAGTCCATCTGTTTCTCTACATACCTTTTTAGCCTGCTTTCACCCTGTTCTTCAATGGTCAGGACCCCCACGGGACCACTACAGAGTAGGTATTATTTGGGTGGTGGATGATTCTCAGCACTGCAGTGACACTGACATGGTGGTGGTGTGTTAGTGTGTGTTGTGCTGGTATGAGTGGATCAGACACAGCAGCCCTGCTGGAGTTTTTAAATACTGTGTCCACTCACTGTGCACTATTTGACACTCCTACCTGGTTTGTCCACCTTGTAGATGTAAAGTCAGAGACAGTCAAACATCTATTGCTGCTGTTTAAGTTGGTCATCTTTGAGATCTTCTTCAGGGGTCAGAGGACGCTACCCATGGGGCGCTATTGGCTGGATGTTTTTGGTTGGTGGACAATTCTCAGTCCAGCAGTGACAGTGAGGTGTTGAAAAACCACATCAGCGCTGCTGTGTCTTATCCACTCATACCAGCACAACACACACTAACACACCACCACCATGTCAGTGAGTAAGTCAACACCAGTCAACCCTAACAATAATTTTTGGCATCATGGGTTCTAGGGACCAGGGTTTGAACCTAACCTTGTGTCCCTGTCTGTAGAAGGGTTACCATGTTTCCTCTGTGTCTACATAGGTTTACTCCAGGTTTTGCTTGGCCAAAAATGCAGAAGAGGGCTTGGCTGTTTTAAATTGCTTCCTATGTGAATGAATGAATGAGTGTATGATATTCTGTGATGGACTGGTACCCTGCCCAGGGAGTATTTTTTTGTCTTGAATTCAGTGTTTATGGGTGGCACTATGACCCAAACCATGATGATAAATTAAATAAAATGAATAAATAAAAAATTGTCATTCTTATTAAAAACAATAGTATAATCCAGAATTTAATAATAGTGTCCACTGGTGTAATTACAATGGAAACGAACATCTACATTTTACATTCCTTGTCATAATAAGTCAATATCCATTTAATGTGAAACAGATGAACACTAGCCAACATCTGTCAAATTCTAACTTGAGCTCCGTGGGAATTTGATTAGCCATAAAATGGTGCATTATGTTACCCCTGTTAGGGCCATTTAGTGTTGCCAGAAGGTCACTTACAAAAAAAAAACCTCATCTTTGCTTTTATTGAGATGTCTAAGCAATACGGGTTCTGTTTCAGTACAGCTGTATGCCAAGAAAGTCCAGGCTATATCAATGCTTCTCTGTGTGCCCATCCCTTTCTTCCTGGACGGAATTATGATGATATGAATGATGTTGTCTCAAACGCTGAGACTAAATTTAATGACAGTATGATTATTTTTGTCTGTCTTAAATCAAATGTTTTGATAGTTTTATTTTAACTTAGTAGACATTATACAACCCTAAATCAGAAAAATTTTGGACAGTATGGAAAATGCAAATAAAATAAAAATGCAGTGTTCCTTACATTTACTTTGACTTTTATTTGATTGCAGACAGTTTGAACCTGAAATATTTCATGTTTTGTCTGCTCAAATTCATTTCATTTGTTAATTAACATCCATACCTGCATTTCAGGCCTGCAACACATTCCAAAAAAAGTTGGGACTGGGGCAATTTAGGGCTAGTAATGAGGTGGAAACAATAAATAAATAATCAAGAGGTTCCAAACAAGTGATGTCAATTTCTACCTGCAGTACATAATATCATTAAACAATTCAAGGAATCGGGAGGAATTTCAGTGCGTAAAGGACAAGGGCACAAGCTCAAGCTGAACGCCTGTGATCTTCGATCCCTCAGACGGGCCTGCATCAAGAACCGCCACTCAACAATAGCTGATATAACCACATGGGTGTGGAATTACTTAGGCGAACCTTTGTCAAGCACTACAATACAGAGTTACATGCACAAATGCCACTTAAAACTTTACTGTGCAAAAAAGAAGCCCCATGTCCAGAAGCGGCGCCGACTTCTCTGGGCTCGGAGGCATCTAGGATGGACCATCACACAGTGGAAATGTGTATTGTGGTCAGATGAATCAGCATTCCAGGTTTTTTTTTGGAAAAGTCCAAAAGCCAGGGTCTGTCATGGTATGGGGCTGTGTCAGTGCCCTTGGCAAAGGTCATTTACACTTCTGTGATGGCAGCATTAATGCAGAAAAGTACATTGAGAACTTAGAGCAACATGTGCTGCCTTCAAGACGTCATCTTTTCCAGGGACGTCCATACATTTTTCAACAGGACAATGCAAAACCACATGCTGCACACATTACAGAGGCATAGCTGCGGAAGAAGAGGGTACGGGTACTGTACTGGCCTGCCTGCAGTCCTGACCTGTCCCCAATAGAGAATGTTGGAGAATTTTGAAATGAAAAATGCAACAACGACGACCCCGTACTGTTGCACATCTTAAGACGTGTTTGCAGGAAGAATGGGACAAAATAAAAGCTGAAACACTAAATCACTTGGTATCCTCGGTGCCAAAATGTCTTTTAAGTGTGGTAAAAAGGAATGGCAACATTACAAAGTGGTAAATGCTTTACTGTCCCAACTTGTTTTGGAATTGTTGCAGACCTGAAATGCAGGAATGGAGGTTTATTAATAAATGAAATTAAGTTGAGCAGATAAAACATGAAATATCTCAGGTTCATCCTGTCTGCAATGAAATAAAAGTTAAAGTAAATGTAAAGGTTTTTTATTATTTGCATTTTCCATGCTGTCCCAACTTTTTCTGATTTGGGGTTGTAGATTGTAATATAGGTTTGTCATTTATAGCTGTTTAAATCAGACACAGATCCCCTTTTGAGGCTTGTATAGCCCAAAAAAGACTTGGCTTGCAAATATATACAGTATATCAATATATAATTAATTTTATACACCTGTTGACAATGGGTCAGGCCAAAATATCTGAACTCAGTAATTACTGTCCAAATACTTTTGGCAATATAGTGTATAACAATAAATGTATAATAAATTCCTTCAAAGATTTTTAGATTTGCTCTCATAGAAAATGACTAATTCCTTTATTAATATTCAAAGCCATGATACCAGGACTTGTATTGGTGTCTGTGCTCATCCTCTATTGTTTCCAGATTAGATACGTCAGACTAATCTCAGAGCAACAAATTATTAGGGTGGTTAAGTAAATTATAGTGTAGGATACCGTGTGTGTGAATAGCTACTCTTGAAGCCCTAATAAGCATACAGAATGTTAATGGAAAACCCAAATCAACACCACGGTGGCGTGCAACAATGCACACTCCGCTACTTCACATCAAACATGATCAGCTTTGCTCTGAAACACTGGTAATTTCTCCTCTATCAGGGTCATGCCCCAGCTCTTACAAGGTGCCAGACCTGACTCCCAGGGAGCCCTCCATAATTAAGCTCTCTCCTCTGGTTATGCTGTGTTGTGAGGACAGAGGTTTTAAACTGACCCTGTGTAAATGCAGTTGTCTCAGATGTGACCTGCCTGTAAATGAGGGTCACATTTCAGGTGCACAGAGGTCATGCAGGGTCACAGAGGTTGGCTGTCTTTGTGGACCAGAACGCCGTGCTCTTTCACCCCCTCAGCACAAACGTGCTTTCAATTGGGTTACTTCCGATAAGGTGCCGGGTTGCAGGGGTCACCCTGTCTGTACTGAGAAGTAAAATGTGACAGGCTGCAGGAGCTATGCCAATCCAGCCAAAACGAATCAACCCATCGGGCGGAGCAGGACTGTGGCGACAGCATTAACACAGCAGACATCAATAAGGTGTACACTTCTGTTTACATAAAACAACAATCATTTCCATACATTATAATCAATTTTAATTTATTTAACATTCCTCATACTTGGAATATGGATCAGAGAGCTACACAAGAACTAACTAGTAGAAACAAATACAAATAATAATAACAACAACAACAACTAAACAATAATAATAATAATGATGCTATTACTTTAAGGCAATACAGTGGCTATGTGGGTAGCACTGTCACTTCACAGCAAAAAGGAGTTTGCATATTTCCATGTGTCTGCATGGGTTTCCTCTGGGTGCTCCGGTTTCCTCCCACAGTACAAAGACATGCAGTCGCTGCTCAGGTGGCGCAGCGGTAAAGTACGCTAGCTCACCAGAGTTGGGGTTTCGAATACATCGTATCGAATCTCAGCTCTGCCTTTCCGACTAGGCTGGGCGGCAGTATGAACAACGACCTCATAACTGGTGCGACTGCGGCCCCTGCTGGCTGACTGATGGCGCCTGCACAGGGCTGAGGAATAATGCTGATGGGGGTGTGGCCCTCCATGCACAGTGCCCGTCAAGTATATGAACTCGACTCGTGCAGGTGAAAAATGCAGTCTGTGCTGACTGTGCGTACCGGAGGCGGCGTATATCAGTTGAGAGGCGTCCTCAGTCAGCGGTGAAGGGTCGAACCAGTATAGAGGACGCAATCAGGATAACTGGACACGAATAGACTGGGGGATAAAAATTGGGGGAAAAAAGAGGGGAAAAATATGAATAAATAAAAGAAAAGACATGCAGTCAGGTTAAATTGCCACTAGATACAGTGTATCACAAAAGTGAGTACACCCCTCACATTTCTGCAAATATTTCATTATATATTTTCATGGGACAACAGTAGACATGAAGACATATAGACATGAAACTTGGATATAACTTAGAGTAGTCAGTGTACAACTTGTATAGCAGTGTAGATTTACTGTCTTCTGAAAATAACTCAACACACAGCCATTAATGTCTAAATAGCTGGCAACATAAGTGAGTACACCCCACAGTGAACATGTCCAAATTGTGCCCAAATGTGTCGTTGTCCCTCCCTGGTGTCATGTGTCAAGGTCCCAGGTGTAAATGGGGAGCAGGGCTGTTAAATTTGGTGTTTTGGGTACAATTCTCTCATACTGGCCACTGGATATTCAACATGGCACCTCATGGCAAAGAACTCTCTGAGGATGTGAGAAATAGAATTGTTGCTCTCCACAAAGATGGCCTGGGTTATAAGAGGATTGCTAACACCCTGAAACTGAGCTACAGCATGGTGGCCAAGGTCATACAGCGGTTTTCCAGGACAGGTTCCACTCGGAACAGGCTTCGCCAGGGTCGACCAAAGAAGTCGAGTCCACGTGTTCGGCGTCATATCCAGAGGTTGGCTTTAAAAAATAGACACATGAGTGCTGCCAGCATTGCTGCAGAGGTTGAAGACGTGGGAGGTCTGTCAGTGCTCAGACCATACGCCGCACACTGCATCAACTCGGTCTGCATGGTCGTCATCCCAGAAGGAAGCTGACGCACAAGAAAGGCAGCAAACAGTTTGCTGAAGACAAGCAGTCCAAGAACATGGATTACTGGAATGCCCTGTGGTCTGACGAGACCAAGATAAACTTGTTTGGCTCAGATGGTGTCCAGCATGTGTGGCGGCGCCCTGGTGAGAAGTACCAAGACAACTGTATCTTGCCTACAGTCAAGCATGGTGGTGGTAGCATCATGGTCTTGGGAGTGTTGCTGGCACTGGGGAGCTGCAGTTCATTGAGGGAAACATGAATTCCAACATGTGCTGTGACATTCTGAAACAGAGCATGATCCCCTCCCTTCGAAAACTGGGCCTCATGGCAGTTTTCCAACAGGATAACGACCCCAAACACAACCTCTAAGATTACAACTGCCTTGCTGAGGAAGCTGAAGGTAAAGGTGATGGACTATCCATAGCATACCGACATCGAAATCTACACAGAAATAGTTAATGACCAGAGACGATTTTGCAGTGGCCATCCTAGTCCCCTGACCTAAATCTTATTGTGGGAAAAGCTGAAAAGAAGAGCACAGGAGCCTGAATGATCTGGAATTTTGTACTGAAAAGTGCTCTTAAATTCCTTGCTCAAACTCTCAAATCTTAATTACGCATTATAGACATGTTATTACTATTAGGTTAAAAAGATGTGCAAGTAGATCTGCTAAAAATGACACTATATGAAACAAGTATGACTGTGCACAAAGCAAGGTCTATAAAGATATTAAGAAAAGTGTGTTTAAAAAAAAATCCAGTGGCCCTGCCCTCAGCCCTACAGAACAGCTTTGAAATTAACTGGAACACCAATTGAACACCAGTTGCTTTCTTAACCACATTAGTGTCCAGGCATACAAATGTTATTTTGATGGAATTACAACAAATTCCCACAGACATAAGTCTTGTAAGAACCTTCTCAGAAACGTCACTTTTGTTCTAGCTGAAAAGATCACATAGATGTGACACATTGGTACATACTTTTAATGATTGTATTTTTTAAGCTATACCCATCATGAAAAATAAAAAGATGAAATTTTGGATATACAATTACAGACTGGAGCCTATGTGTACATTTTCTTTTTCTTTGAATTTGATTTAACCACTAAAATGCACACCCATAGGCTCCCACTGTTATTTGGGAGGTGGACCATTCTCAGCAGTGTAATGCAGCACAACATTGCAATGTTGTAAAAATGAGTAGAGTGTAATGCATATGTGTAGCAGGTGCAGCATTGTTGTTTAAAAACCTCAGTGTCAATCCAGCTGGAAATGTCTGCTGATAAAGACATTTGTTGCCTCCCATATCCTAAAACAAGTAGAAGATGGACGGGCTGATCTGCATTGACTTAACAGAGAAGGAGTAAACGTGTGTATGAGTGTTTGACCTGCATAGAACACTTAGTAAAAAGCAACCTGTGATTCTAGAAGATTGATTGAACTCCCATTTCATGTCCCTCTGGTTCCTGGAGTAAAGAGTGTATAGAAGTGTATAGACGATGTGAAATCATTGTACTTCTGGTTAAGGTCTCAGACTCTCAGAGCATAGTGTTAAGGCAGAAGCAGCATTTATTCCAAAATCCCAGAGGCCGTGTCTGGTTCAGCCTAGCCCATATTAGCTCGGGCATGATACTATGAGCGAAATGGAGCACATAAGCTAGCATACACATCACAACAAGGGCTTTATCAAATATGGATCGATAGACTTCCGGAACTGAAGCGCTGTGAGGCCAAATACTGTATCTTTTGGGAATGAGGAGACATTAATAGACATAATCTTTGTTTGGGTGTGTTTAAGGGGCGGGGGATGTATTTATTCGTGAGTATGTGTTGCCCACTTTAATCAAAGTGATAAATGAAGCATTTCAAGGTATGGGTGCTTTTTACAAAGGGACAAAAGGTGCAGGAGGCCGTGGAAGGACGGGTGCATCCCACTTCAGGCCTTCCAGCTGTAAGACAATTAGAATTTAAGCCTTTAATGTTCAATGAGTCCACACATACAATAGGAGCATTTATCCTGGTTAATTGTCCTGGTAAAATGTCATTAATGGTGAAGGATCTAAATCATTTTCTTGCTTTGAGAAATGTTGTTATTACAGCGGCGAATTAGGGCCATTAAAAAAATATTTTGTTTTGATTTCGAGAATAAAGTCGTATAAGTTTCAATTTCGAAAATAAAGTCAAAATGATTATGAGAATAAAGTCGAAACGATTATTAAAGTCGAAATATTATGAGAATAAAGTCGAAACGATTGTGAGAACAAAGTCGAAACGATTGTGAGAACAAAGTCGAAACGATTTCGAGAACAAAGTCAAAACAATTATGAGAACAAAGTCAAAACGATGAGAACAAAGTAGAAGCGATTTCGAGAATAAAGTCGAAACGATTTCGAGAACAAAGTCAAAACGATTATGAGAACAAAGTAGAAATGATTGTGAGAATAAAGTCGAAACGATTTCGAGAATAAAGTCGAAACGATTGTGAGAATAAAGTCGAAACGATTTCGAGAATAAAGTCGAAACGATTTCGAGAATAAAGTCGAAACGATTGTGAGAATAAAGTCGAAACGATTGTGAGAATAAAGTCGAAACGATTGTGAGAATAAAGTCGAAACGATTGTGAGAATGAAGTCGAAACGATTGTGAGAATGAAGTCGAAGCGACTGTGAGAATGAAGTCGAAGCGACTGTGAGAATGAAGTCGAAGCGATTTTGAGAATGAAGTCGGAATATTATGAGAATAAAGTCGGAATATTATGAGAATAAAGTCGGATTATTATGAGAATAAAGTCGGAATATTATGAGAATAAAGTCGGAAAATTATGGCCAAAGAGTGTGCAGCCGTCGTAGGCTTGTCAGCTCTGAGAAGCACGGCTCTCACTATCTGGATCGGCACACAACCACTGAGGGCGCTGAGGCCAGCCTCCACTGCACGTTACTGTGGTTATCCAATAACCCGCGATTATTTATGGGTCGTTGTTTGTATTGTACGCTTCCATCTACGTGATGACTAAACCCGTCAATGCAATCATTTATAGCAATGCGATATGGCTTTAGTTTATAGTATGAGTCCATAGGGCTCGGTTGAAGTACTGGCGACGGCGCAGCCGCCGAGCGCACCGGTGGAGCATGTTCTTCTAAATAAACACAGTTTATTGCAAAGCCGTTTCAGCGTCCTTACGCTAATAACAAACTGGTGCTGATGTGCCAGGAGATTGGGGATTTCTTTGTTTGTGAAACCGATACGAAAGTATAACTTCATCGAATCATTAACATCTCTCATTTTAACACGAGGAGGTTGCTATAGCCATAATATGTCGACTTTAATCTCGAAATCGAAACTTTTTTTTTTTTTTTTACAGTGGCTCTAATACGCCGTCGTACTGATTTATAATATTGTCTCAAAGTTTGCCACAAAGGCGTGAGCCACAACCCATCTTTGCTTCTAAGAAATGAGCCTTTGTTGGATTCTCTTTTCTACCCAGTCATTATTCTCTCACCTTTACCAATTTACCTACTAATAGCTAAATGTTATTGTAGAATGTTCCGGAATGTTCTAACTTAATTACTTAAAGATTACACTTGAGGACTTTATAACATAAAGATTTCTTTGATTTCAGGCATTCAAGCATTTCAGTAGTGAACTAATATTAAGGATTTTTTTTGTTACAGTGGTACCTTGAAACTTGGTTCTGGTAGTGGTGTTAAGTTTTAAGGTATTTCTTTCCCATAAGGATGTATGGGAAACCTGTTAATGTGTTCCATGGTCCAGTGGAACTGCATATATTTTAGGCTAATGTAAAATAATGGGGTTGTTTTTGACACTTATACACTAAAAATAACACAAATATAATATAAACACACTGAAATACAGTTAAAAAACAGTTAAAAATCAATCAAAAATACAATAAAACCTGCACTTTACCTTCACTTCTTTATTGTTTTCTTATACTTCTTAATTAGTGGAGAGAACTTATGAGCAGTAATAATTAAGAGAGGTTTAGTGTTTCTATGTCGTTCATTTAATACATAGTTACATATTTTTTTTTGTAAAACTGTCTTTGTATTTGTTTTAAACTGTCTTAGAAAAGCTGATTCTCACAATTTCTCAGAACCCTGAGCTATAACACCAAGTTTAAAAGTGAAACAGGAGAAAAATCCAGCTAAACACAGATACATGTGGAGCTTTCAGAGTGAATTTGATGGTTATTCCACACAAATGCAGATTCGTCTCATGTTTGCATGATGTTTTACCACACCGCTCACACACACACGTTGAGTTTAAGGGTCCAAATTTCTCGACAAAGAGCATTGAGTTTCAAAGATTTTGAGTTACAAGGTAGCACTGTATTTAAAGGCTATACTTTATTAAATTTTTTTTTTAATCTTAAAGCTTATGATGTTTATTTATTTATTTATTTATAATTATATATATATATATATATATATATATATATATATATATATATATATATATATATATATTACATCATATATCTAATGTTAGTATATAACAATAGAATTTTGATTTACTGGCATTCTACTCCAATGATTATAATTTCCAGATTATTTAATGAAATGCCCATATACAAAATGGTAGATAGGTTATATCACAAATGTTGACTAATTATAACAGTGGCTGCTGACCCAAGTTAGGGGTTGTGTAGGGGCATGAAGGCACCTTGTGAGCATTAATTCGCTCCAGGTGGAAGTTTTTCTATATATCACAGTTTCTTACTCTCAGTTTTGCCAGCTCCTTTGTTGGCACACTTGCTTTTCTTTGAAGCCATAATGCTGGGCCACTAGTCATTCTTTAGCTTTCTGAGAACTTGCCCGAAGTTGCAGTGTTTTAAGCCTTACTATGCACTTGCCCTGGGAGAATGGATTGCCCCAGAGGTGGCATGCAGTCCCTTTTTTCCAGAGCAGACCCCACCAGTGGGATAGGAGTTTCACTTGTGCATAGCTGAACCAACAGGTTCTGAGGGTGTCCTATCTTACCTGTTTTTGAGAGCTGTTGATGGTCAAAGCAGCCTGGCATATTGAGACATCCAGTTCTCAGTTCTGTGCTATCCCTCTTTCTATCCACTTTCTCCCTTGAAGGTGTATGTTTTGTGTTGTTTTGTCACCCTTTTTTATTTTGCAAATGTCCTTTTCAAGTATTTTTTAGCAACATTATTGCACTACCTTGAGTGAACATTTGCACATGGGTTCTATTTCCATTTTTGCATATCTGTGGATTCGCCTTGCAATGTAATAGCGAGGCGTGTCCATCCTTGTAACGTTAAGCATTTAAGACTCTCTCGGAAAAGCTGATTCTCAGAATTTCTCAGAACCCCGAGCCATAACACCCAGTTTAAAAGTGAAACAGGAAAAAAATCCAGCTCAACACAGATACATGTGGAGCTTTCAGGGTGAATTTGATGGTTATTACACAGAAATGCAGATTCGTCTCATGTTCGCATGACGTTTTACCACACCGCTCAAGCCGAGCGCTGAGCAAAGGAGCAGGCACACACAAATTACACAAATAGTGTAGTGTTACACAAGTAGCATTGGTTAAATGTTGTTCATGTTATTTTGGAGTTACAAAATTCAAAATAATTGTAGTAGTGGGGGGGGGGGGGGGGGGGCGCTATGATAGGGCTCTAAGAATTTTGTTTTGTTTTTCACAAAAGCAGCTTTACAATCAATGTCTTAACCTCCAATAAAAGCATAATGTGATCAAATGATGTGAAAATGGATTAGCTTGTAGAGTGCTCTTCAGGCTCATCCTATTACTTCTTAAAAATCGTATAAATACTGCCATTTTTTTTCACTAGAAATTGTCTTTGTAGCATTCAGCAGCTCGATCTCAATAAGCTTGCCAAGAGTGCTTATAATTTGCACAATACAATTACTGTACAACAGTGTAATGAAATAATCAAAGCTTAGCCCTGTACATCGCTTTGCAGTCGCTGTGAAAAAAAAGTATTGATTTTCTTATTTTCTATGGCCTTTTTAAGAGGAAATTTAGCTGAATGAAAATATTTGTGCCACTGAAACCATGGGGATAAGCTATTATCCGACAGGGAATGCAAGGAAAATCAATAGTAATGTCCCAGGTGATTGTGTCTTCAGAATAGCCATTATGAAGGACCTTGCTTATACCTTCTCCCATTTACATGATAGAGAAAATCATTTAAACCAAATGCTACCATCAATCCTCATATATTTCTCAACCTTCTCTGTATGCTCGCTATTGCAAGACTGTGCCCTTTAAAACGCTGGGTTTAATCAGAAATAGGAAAATGGCATGGAACATGTTAGCCTTGAGAGCTGACACCACGGTCAAAGGATTTCCAACAAAAAGGCCTGATTAGAGACAGGATACGACTCTATGACTCATTTGTGAATGTATGAAATTAAATGACGACAAGGCCACGGCTCCAAACAGCCAAGAGGAAGCGAACCACAACAGTCAGAACCCACACCATCTTGTTTACATGATTCCTGGCTCTCCCTTTTTATCACGGCCACCTTCACTCCTTCAAGATCACAGGAGAACGAGACACCTAAGGCGAGTGAATGAGTCAGATCACAACTTTGGCCCTATTGTTTAACAGCTACCGAATACAAGGGACACGGCAAAATTATTCTGAAGAGCTGGAGGCACACGGTGGGCTCGGCGACCTTTAACTGCACTCCTTTAGCTGAATCTCATCCAATTAGAGTACTGTATATTTTTCCTAATAGCAGTTGATGAGGCAGGGCGTATGAAGCGGCACGTCCCAGCCCAGCGTTGCTACGCAGCGAGATGGCTGCTTAGCAGCAGAGGAGCGCTGGGGGATAGGTGAGCAGAAAGATTTAATTTGATAGGGTTAGAATCCTGCAGGCTTCGGGGTCGTGGGTCATCACAAGCTCGTCTCGTGCTGAATATGAAGAAATCAGAAGTAAATTGCTTACATCTGCTGTTGGTGGCTGGGGGCCGGCTGTGATTGGCTCCCAAAGGTGGGTGCTATCTCACACTGAGGAGGTAAGGGGGTTTAGGTGTAAGGCAAGCTTGGAGTAATTAATAGATATTAAAAACATTCTCAGTGATGCTTTAAAAAATATGTAAAGCTTTCGGATTTTGACAGGATTTTTTTTCCCACCTACTGCTCTTCTTAAATAATAAAGCCATTAACAAAATTTAGAATTAATTAGAGTTTAATGGGTAGATCATGAGAATGTGGGTTTTCTCCAGTGGGATGGGTACTCCAGTTTGTTCCCACCTTTCAAAAACAGGCCAATGAGTAGACTTGCTGCTCTTCATCACTGTGAATGAATGAATGAATGATGCCCCAAGATTGACCTGCTTCTCTGTTGTGTTCACACCTCGTGTGAAGTGTTCCAGAGCTAGTTATTTTCAGGATGCCCTGCGTTGGACTGGCACACTAATTATAGTCTATTACTGCCTTGTGCCCATTGTTTTAAGGGTAGGCTCTGTACATTCACCATGATCCAATGTTATTTAATAGGTATGTTTGGGATCACATATGCCCTAATATCCACACTATTGTGAATACTCAAGTCAAGTCAAATTTATTTATATAGCGCTTTTTAAAATAAACATTGTCTCAAAGCAACTTTACAAAATCCAGGACCAACAGATACAAAAACCCCTGTTGAGCAAGCTTAAGGCGACTGTGGCAAGGAAAAACTCCCTGAAAATTACAGAAAGAAACCTTGAGAGGAACCAGACTCAGCAGGGCTCATCCTTCTTGGGTGGCCTGGAGGATACTTTAAATAAGTAGGATTTACACAAATCATATCATCAAATCATACAAACACAGAAACAAATGAACTAAAAGTTATAACTGGCAGTAAATAAATAAATAATAATAGAGTTGTTATTCGGTCTAGTCTTCAATAAAGTCCGTAGTGATTTCTTGTCATTCTTGGTGCAATTACTCCCGACCCGTCACATCCGGCAGGAGCAGCATCGTTGGCACTGCAGTCTCGACTTTAATCCTTAACCTCGGCGGGTAAACAGGTTTCCATCAGAATTCCCTCGGGGTAAAACAACAGAGAATGTAGTTAATAATGTACAATGCTATTTGAGTAAAAACAGTTTTACAGAGAGTTTTAGACTCCGGCAGCCCTAATTATTACAGCATAACTAAAAGCAGGTAACAAGGTCATGAGGGCTTTCATAGGACATCAGCGTCCACCTTCCCTACCCAAACCTGAGTGATCGGACAAGAGAGGTAGAACGACAGCAACCCAACATCCCTGATCACCACAAGTTTCTATGACCAAGAACCCCCAAGCTCTGCACCTTTGTCTATACTAATCAAAAGCCTGAGAAAATAAATATGTTTTCAGTCTAGACTTAAACATTGAGACTGTGTCCGAATCCCGAACAGAGGCAGGAAGATTATTCCAAAGTTGTGGAGCTTTGTAGGAAAATGCTTTTCCACCAGCCGTGATCTTTTTAATTCTAGGAACTATAAGTAACACTGCATCTTGTGAGCGAAGTGGACACGCTGAGTTGTAGTGATTAATAAGTTCACTCAGATACTGTGGAGCCAGACCATGTAGCGCTTTATAAGTTAGTAAAAGTATTTTGTAATCAATGCGGAATTTAACTGGCAGCCAGTGAAGAGATGATAGAACAGGACTGATATGATCAAATTTTCTAGTTCTAGTTAGCACTCGAGCTGCTGCATTTTGAACTAACATCCAGTTAGAAGAGCATTACAATAATCTAAACGAGAAGTTATAAACGCATGGATCAGTTTTTCGGCGTCATTAACAGATAGTATATTTCTTATTTTAGAAATATTATGCAAATTCAAGTCGTCAACTTTATTTATATAGCGCTTTTTACAATAGACATCGTCTCAAAGCAACTTTACAAAATCCAGGACCAACAGATACAAAAACCCCTGTTGAGCAAGCCAAGGGCGACTGTGGCAAGGAAAAACTCCCTGAAAATTACAGGAAGAAACCTTGAGAGGAACCAGACTCAGCAGGGCCCATCCTTCTTGGGTGGTCTGGAGGATACTTTAAATAAATAGGATTTACACAAATCATACAAACACAGAATTAAATGAACTAAAGGTTATAACTGGCAATAAATAAATAATAAATTATAAATAATAATAGAGTTATTATTCGGTCTAGTCTTTAATAAAGTCTGTAGTGATTTCTTGTCATTCTTGGTGCAGTTACTCCCGACCCGTCACATCTGGCAGAAGCAGCATCGTTGGCACTGCAGTCTCGACTTTAATCCTTAACCTCGGCGGGTAAACAGGTTTCCATCAGAATGCCCTCGGGGTAAAACAACAGAGAATGTAGTTAACAATGTACAATGCTAGTTAACACTCCTATTACCTTCAAATTTACTAACACCTTTTATCTTTGGGGTCAATTTGACCCCAGCAATTTAAACCACCAGAAAAAGATTATAACTAAAAAATTTTACCCAAGTTTATGTCACATACTTGTTTGTTGACCACTTAAATAGCCTTTAAAAAAAAAACATCCCCCACACCCACCCCCCTTATACATCCGTAATACCTGTTTACGCGACTATGGATAAATATGCAGATCACCATAAAATCTCATTGATTGACCTAAAATTGGTAGAGATCTTTTTGGTGTTTTAATAGTTTTATATCATTTATAAGTATTATATATTTTTGTTATCTATAACATTTGGAATGAAAAACAATTTTTGTTATCAAGAATAGTAACATGTATTATGTTTGGGGTCAATTTGACACATACAATTTCAAAAATTTAGAAGGATTTTATTTATAAAACAGATCATCATCTTCAGCATGTATTGTCTGAAGGGACAGATCCCACAAGATGCAACTAGACATTCATCCACAGTCACATGGGGGCCTGGATTGTAAAGAAAGGGTAATCGCTGAACCCACTTGTCCCATACACCACATATTGCTGCAGGTTTGTCACGCTCTCATCAGCCCTGCCTTGTTTCTCTGTCATCAAAGCATATGACACGGGGGGAAACATGGAATGTGTTTAGAGACATGGTGGCTGGAAATATTGCCCTTCCAGTGCCAGCAGCCCAAAGGCTTGATGTTACTTTGCCTTTTGACTTGTACACTCTTGCCAAAATGAGCAACCCAATGTAGGCTTGCATGTGGGTCACATCCAAGTCTTTCCAACTGTCCCCATACACGTGCCCTCTAAATTTGTCATCTCAAGTATATCCTTTTCAATTGATAGTGTTATGAAGAGCCCAAATGCTGATTTTTTAGTCTTGGACATGGATGACAGTGTATCTGGTGGGGCCTGGAACCATTTTGATGACATTGGGAGCACTAAGTCTACACTGTTGTTCAAGTGGGGAGACAGACCATAATAACTTTTCATTTTTGGAAGGTAGTGTGTTTGCTGGTGGTTGAGAGACAAAAGAAGGGTCAACACTGAGGGTCTCATTCTTATCAGAGGAGGAGGCCTCATAATCAGGGTCCTCCTCAACATCATCCTCTGTCTCTATTCACGGGAACCATATTTTTCTGTCCCCACAGCATGGGAAATATCAAAAACCTCGCGAAGATGATGTTTTCCCCTCCTCCATGTTGTGTGAACTATCAGTGGTTCACGCACTACTACAGTTATGGTTATGTTAGGTTAGGGCCTTAAAGTTTTTTAAAGATTATAAAATTGCATGTCATAGTGACCTCAATATCATCCTAAACAACCAAAACAAATGTGTGTAAAATGTTGATATTTCTTTTATGTTTTATACAGCTAAAACAACCTGGGGTCAAATTGACCCCAAAGAACACCGATGCGTACAACATGTGTACAGGACATTGAAAACATATTATCATGTTAATTTTATGTTTACCCAGTTGTCCCCATTAAATTAGGAAAAGTCATTAAATATGAAGCAAAAAAATGATGTCAATTATTTATTTAAAGACGTTAAACATTGAATGGGGTCAAATTGACCCCAAAGGTAATAGGAGGGTTAAGTAAAACAGTTTTACAGAGAGTTTTAGACTCCAGCAGCCCTAATTATTACAGCATAACTAAAAGGGAGAGCAAGCAGGTAACAAGGTCATGAAGGCTTTCATAGGACATCAGCGTCCACCTCCCCTACCCAAACCAGAGTGATCGGACAAGACAGGCAGAACGACATTGGATTAAAGGAATTTAGTTGGATTAACTTGTTACTATTATCATCACTATTATCACCAATGCTGCTCAGAGTGAGTTCATACTTAACATTGTCAGGTGACACACACTGACTCTGAAGTCGTATTTTTTCTATCTTATCATTAAATAATTTTTTTAAATCATCGCTGGTACAGTTAGGTGGTATATTAGATTCAGTTTCACTGAAGTTTTTAGTTAATTTGGACACTGTCTCGAAAAGGAATCTAGGATTGTTTTTATTTTTCTCTATTAGGGACGAATAATATAAAGATTTAGCTTTTATAAGTGCATGTTTATACTCAGTTAGAGCATCTTTCCAAGCAATCTTATACACTTCCAGTGTAGTGTGACGCCACTTGCGTTCTAATTTCCGTGCTGCTTGTTTAAGTGCGCATGTGTGGTCATTGTACCATGGAGCAAGTTTTTTCTCCCTAATCAGTTTAGTTTTGAGTGGGGCTACGTTATCTAAGGTTGTGCGCAGTACGGTCTCTAGGTTTTGAGTTGCCTGATCTAGTTCTTTAGGTTCTGATGCTGATATATTTGATAATTCTGGTAGGCAGTTTATGAACGCTGCTGCAGTTGCAGATGTAATAGTGCACTTACATTTAAAACGATGTGGTTGCTGTATATTATTGGATAGGGACACTTCATAAATTAGTAGGGAGTGGTCAGAAATTAAGTCATTCTGTGGTACAATTTCCAGGTTGTCTATGTTCGTATGAACAATAATAAGTAAGTATTAAATCTAAGGTATGTTTACAGCGGTGAGTGGGTCCCATTACATTTTGGGTGATGCCTAAAGATTCTAAAATAGAGTCAAACGCAATTTTGAGTGGATTACACTTATCCTCATAATGAATATTAAAGTCACCAACAATTAAAGTTTTTTTAGTTGATAAAACTAATTTAGAAAGAAAATTGGCAAATTCATTAAGAAATTCTGAGTAAGGACCAGGGGGTCGATAAACAGTAACCAGCTTAAACATACTAGTTTTATCAGATGAACATTTATTAGCTATGTCAGAGATAAGAACTTCAAACGAGTTTGTTATGGGAGATGATTTTACAGTAAGACCTATGTCTTTATCATAAATTGTGGCTATTCCTCCACCACGACTGCTAAGACGTGGCTTATGTTCATAACTGTAACCCGGAGGAGATGCTTCATTTAAACCTAGATACTCATCAGGTCTAGCCCAGGTCTCAGTTAAACACAGGGCACTAAGACTATTATCTGTGATCATTTAATTTACAATTACTGTTTTGCATGCAAGTGACCTGATGTTCAGAAGTCCTAAAGTTTAGCCTTACTAGTGTTTTCATGATGCTCATTTAGATTAATTTTAATTAAGTTATTATGACATACTTTTTGATTTTGTTTTGGCTTACACCTGCCACAGTAAACAGACACAGTCTCAATGGTTTGTGACCTAGGGATTTCGGGTGACGTTCGATTGCGACTCGCAGACAGTTGGTTAGGCCTGTTTGTCTGCTGCCTGGTCTTGGCTCTGGGTAGTCATTTAACACTATCTGCCGCTACACTAACGCGGTGGTAAAGCCTGTCACCTATGTTGCAAGAAATGCGAGCAGCACCCTCCCACGAGGGGTGAACACCATCCCGCTTCAAAAGACCAGGCCTTCCCTCAAAAGTGGACCAATTATCTACAAAATCAATGCAGTTTTCTGAGCACCATTTAGACATCCAGCGGTTCAGCGACAATAACCTGCTGTAGGTTTCGCCACTGGGTCGAATCGGTAAGGGGCCAGAGCACACTACTGCCTCAGACATCGACCTAGCTAACTCACACACCTCTTTAACATTACTCTTAGTAATATAATTATTCTCTTAATAATAGTAATATTAATAATACTGCTTTCAAATCAGGCCTGCATTCTGCCTGGAGTCTGTTCTTGAAAACATCCATAATTAAGTTATTTGTTTTCACCTAGGGGCAACTTAAAGCATCCAGTTCACCAACTGGTATGAACTGGGTGGTAAAAAACTGAACTGAACCAGGCTGAACTCCACACAAACTTTAACACATTGACACAGTGCATCTTAAGCACAACATGCAATGTGGCCTATATTTATTTGATTTAAAAGCAATTAAAATACATGATAGGTTTAAATGTCATTAGAAGCCACATGGTCCCTAGGACCAGAATTCAAAGCTCAACTTTAGTCATTGTATGAAAGGAGTTTGGCATGTTGGTTTCCCTTGGTGTAAGTGAGGTTAAATCAAATCAAAGTTTATTTGTCGCATATACAGTACATAGTCATACACAGTACAACTGGCAGTGAAATGCTTTTGTGACTGCTCGGCCACAAGTAGTTAGTACAAAATTGAACAGAAAATGTATTTATATTAAAAATAGAAATGTTTTAAAGTGTAAAAAAGTTACAGTTAAAATATAAACTTTAAATATAATTAAAAAATAGAAGCAATTTAAAGTGAACCAAATGTGCAAAAGTGCAAGAACTAAACATAATATTGTGCAACATAATACTATGAGTTGTGATTATTATGTACAAATCTATATACATATACACATATACTGTAAATATATATAGATATATAGTTGATGTGTTAGAAGCAGAAAAATGGGCAAGCGTAGGGATTTGTGCAAGTTTGACAAGGGCCAAATTGTGATGACTGGGTCAGAGCATCTCCAAAACTGCAGCTCTTGTGGGGTGTTCCCGGTCTGCAGTGGTCAGTATCAATCTAAAGTGGTCCAAGGAGGGAACAGTGGTAAACCAACCGAGCATCTGTGGGATGTGCTGGACAAACAAGTCCGATCCATTGAGGCCCCACCTCGCAACTTACAGGAGTTAAAGGATCTGTTGCTAACACCTTGGTGCCGGATACCACAGCACACCTTCAGGGGTCTAGTGGAGTCCATGCCTCGACGGATCAGGGCTGTTTTGGCAGCAAAAGGGGGACCAACACAATATTAGGAAGGTGGTAATAATGTTACGCCTGATAGATAGATAGATAGATAGATAGATAGATAGATAGATAGATAGATAGATAGATAGATAGATAGATAGATAGATAGATAGATAGATAGATAGATAGATAGATAGATAGATAGATAGATAGATAGATATCCTGTTTGCTATTTTGGTTGATGGCCTGTGGGAAACAGAGCTTGTGGGAAGAAGAGTTGAGAGGTGAGTGTATATACAATATCTGAACCAGGTTGAGCTATCAAATTCCTCTGTATATGTCCAAGCCTATAGCCTCGTACTTGGACAGGCTGTAAATTATTACAAATGTTCTTGCTATTGACACTCCACTAGAAGGTCTTTGTCACCAATTATGTGTCCATTAAAAAACAGTCAATCAGTCAATGTGCAATAGCTAATCCTCCGAGGGCACTGACATTGACAGGCCACTGTCGATAGTCCATTTGATATGATTTAGCTGTTAAGAAACTGCACTCACCTTAATCTGTCTGTTCTCACAGCAAACCACATTCGCTTGCAGGTTCTATCAATGTTGATTACTTTACTAAATGAGAATTGATAGTACAAATGAATCTTGCATTTAAGTAAGTCGGCGTCTGCAGCACTCCCATGTTCTCACAGTGTTTACTCGTGTCTCCCTGCAGGCCAGAATTTGACATGTGTATTACAGCTTAAGTGGTGTAAAGAGTTTAGTTTACTTACCCCCCTGCCAACCTGCCACATCTGTCTTCACAAACGCTTCTGTATTTAACTAAACAAAAAAACACAAATTGGATGTCTGGCCAGCTAATCTGATATCTGAAACCGAAATTCTGTTAGCACCAGTAGATTCACCGGTATTATGTTCTCACATAGTGTGGCTGCGGCTTTAGTGAGTATCCCTTTCCCCAATCAAAACAAGTGTTCCCTAACATTATTGCATTATGTTACCATTTTAAAACAAATAACTTGATATGTTCCAGATTTGGCACAGACAGTATTTAGTTCCACATATCCGTTAATCTAGACTAGTGGTTCTAAATCAGTGAAGGAAAGCAGTTACAGAAGTATGGGCAGCAAATGGCCCACAGGTCGCAGGTTAGGAGCTGAGAAGTTGCTGTGAAGAACTACTACTCCATCACCATGACATCCAGTACTTCGGTTTAAAACTAATAATTATTAAAATATGTCAAAAGTTATTAAAGTACCTATAAGTACAGTATTTATGTTAAACAGAATCTAATTACAAAATATAACATTTGATATCAGTTTCGCAAAGTAAATTATGAGAAGGCCAATTATAATTTATCAAAAACCTTATTGGTTTATATTTTTTAATTTAGTAGCCTGTTATAATTGCCAAGTGTGTTTAATCTTGACATGCCACGAAAATTCCATATAGATTATTTTACCAAGTCTTACATAGAATGTTTCTGAACAGAATATAATTCATTTGCATTTTTTTTTAATCTATTTTAACTGGTCAGTGACTAACAACTAGTATAATCAGCTTAAAAACACAACAAATGCTGGTCAATGACCAACAATAAGTATAACCAGCTAAAACGCAACAAATGCTTTTTAGTGTCCAACATCTACCACTAAAACAAGCTTAAACCACAATGTGGTAACATTCTGGAGCATCCAGTATTCATACTCCACCACTGCAGACCCCTTTCTTGGCCAAGGTTGGCTGTACCAAACAATGCCCCATCATGTGCAGTAGCCAATGTGCAGTGTGCAGTAGCAAATTGCTCATTTTCACCTGTATACAGGGGGTCATGCACTGATCTCCATTATCTCCCATCACTGTGCAGGCATCATGTGATGAGGAATCTCTTTGGCAGACATTAGCCAATCATGTCTGCATGTAGGCGCCTGGCCGACCACTAGCAAGGCTGATATTTGAAATCTCAGGACTGGTGGGCTAGTGTTAGTGAAAAAAAAAAAAGTTTCAGAATTTTAATAAATCCTCAAAAAACATTTTTAACATTTTGACTTCATTATTATGGATAATTAGGTGCAAATTGACAGGGAAAAAAGCACTAAAATCTTGTTTAAATCAGACACCACAACACACTAAAGTGCGCAAAAAGTCAAGAGGTCAGAATACTTTCTAAATCCTTTTTCTATTCAGCCAGTCATGTGACGACAGTGCAATACTTTAAAGCATACAGGTACTGGTAAAGAGCTTTGACTGACAGTATCTTTACATCAAACATCATAATGTCGGTATGGTATTTGGGTGATTTTTACTGTGGCATGGTTATTCATGCCATCTAGGTGTCTTTAACAGGGCAGGTCACACCTTGGCACTAAAGTGACAGGTCTAAACACATAACTACGAGACCTGAAAGTTATTATGCAGTTACATAATATGCATATGTAAAACCAAAAATAATAGAACTGTAGAAATAGAAATAAAAAATAGAAAAAAAAGAAAAAAAAATCCATAGAAAACTGCATTGTATTTACCAAAAACTATTAATCTTGTATTTACCAACAACTATGCTTGGTTCCGGAATGTAAAAGGAAAAAACCTCATTTAAAATGTTAGCACTGTAAATTATTTGCGTTCATGGCTGCTAAGCTACCTCACTGCTCAAGTTTGCCTTAAACATGAGGCCACGGTAATAAGAATATCAGAAGGTCAATCAGGGGTTAGTCAGTTTCCCTCCACAGGAAATGAGCTTTTGCCGGGCTGTGTTCCCAAAGTAATGGGCCACGCTGCTGTGTTTAATCTTTGCTAATATTGTTATAATAACTGGATGAATTATTAAAAACAAGCAAATATGACTGCATGTTTTGCAGACCACACCAGTAAATGCTTCTGATCTCCTCCAGTGAATCTGGCCAACACATAAATGCTATTTAAAGGACAGGGTGTATTCTACAGTGCCATGTTGGCCAAAAGTCATATTACAGTAAAGACATTGATATCAATTTCAGTAATTGGAACAAAATTTGATCAGTGGGGAAACCACAATCATTTCAATATTTTAGGCTTTCTGAGGAAATATTGTGACAATTACATAGATTTGTATTGCCCAGGGGCTCAACAGTGGCAAATTACAGTGTGATTACAGGTCATACTTCAACATTATTATTATTATTATTATTATTATTATTATTATTAGTAGTAGTAGTAGTAGTAGTAGTAGTAGTAGTAGTAGTAGTAGTAGTAACAGTAGTAAGGTTGCTGGTTCAAACCCCAATACTGCCAGGTTGCTACTGTTAGGCCCTTGTGCTCAGGTGGGCCAGTACTCACTGGTATGCAGTACCAGTACTTCTACATGTTACTCTTTGGTGTATTGACTTTTTTACCCTCTTTATCTCAGGTTTTGGACAGTATATGAACTGCATTACCCATCTTATTCAAAGTGAAATAACAGTTTTGTTTGAACTCCCAAAATGTTTAGTGCTTGCAGAATATATGCTACAATCAATTGTTCAATTGTATTCTTTGTCTTCAAAACAGCCAGTTAGATTAATGTAACACAGCAGTATATTTCATGACTGAATTCACTACTACATGCATAGCTAACAACTATTACATTTTCTTTCTGGCTCACTCCCTCCTCTATCTCTGTCTTAGTTGTGTGTGTCATTGTAAATAGAAGTATGCTGTGAACATCAGTAATGTCTAATAACTTTTATCAACTGTAGAAATACAGATGTGCTAATTCCAGATGATACACTTGCCGGCACTTTTCCCCCCGCTTCAAGCACTGGATAAAAATGTCTACTAAATGCCTTAAAAGTGAGCTGAAATGGCATAAAGTGGAAAAGCAATTGCCTTTAATTTTTATGAGAAAGGTTTTGAGTATACCAAGAACAAAAATATTACAAAATCATACTAAATAACACATTACATTTAAATAAAGTAAAAGCAAGAATGATATGATAAAAAAACAGCTTATATAAAGTACAAATAATTACCATGCCCATCTTTGGTGTAGTTTCTTTACTGAACAGAATCTCTCTCTGCCTATTTATTCAAACATTGAATGCTGATCTTGTTTTTGTTTTTAATAACAGTCCTTCTGAGATATACACCAATCAGGCAATATTAGGAACATCTTCCTAATATTGTGTTGGTCCCCCTTTTGCTGCCAAAACATCCCAGACCCATCGAGGCATGGGCTCCACTAGACCCCTGAATTTGTGCTGTGCTATCTGGCACCAAGATGTTAGCAGCAGATCCTTTAACTCTTTAACTCCTGTAAGTTGCGAGGTGGGGCCTCAATGGATCGGACTTGTTTGTCCAGCACATCCCACAGATGCTTGATTGGATTGAGATCTGGGAACTTGGAGGGCAAGTCAACACCTTAATGCTCATGTGCCCATTGTTGCCACTGTCGGCGGTGGACAGGGGTGAGCACGGGCACCCTGCGGCTATGCAGTCCCACACGCAACAAACTGCGATGCACTGTGTATTCTGACACATTTCTATCAGAACCAGCATTAGCTCGTCTGTTGGATCGGACCACAGGAGCCAGCCTTTGCTCCCCATGTGCATCAGTGAGCCGTGGTCACCCATGACCCTGTCGCCGGTTTACCACTGTTCCTTCCCTGGACCACTTTTGATAGATACTGACCACTGCAGACCGGGAACACCCCACAAGAGCTGCAGTTTTGAAGATGCTCCGACCGAGTCGTCTAGCCATCACAATTTGGCCCTTGTCCAACTCGCTGAAATCCTTACAATTGCCCATTTTTCCTGCTTCTAACACATCAACTTTAAGGATAAAATGTTCACTTGCTGCCTAATATATCCCACCCACTAGCAGGTGCCATAATGAAGAGATAATCAGTGTTATTCACTTTACCTGTCAGTGGTCATAATGTTATGCCTTGTCGGTGTGTAAATATATGGTCAAATGTAATCCAAGAATTACTGGTCTGCCATAAATTAAAGGCTGCTGAAATATGAAACTGAAGTCTGTGGTTGATCCTGTAGTACAAAAAAGGCAGGAGCTGGAGGCTTATCTTTTCCATAGTTGCATCTAAAACCAGATTTAAAGCTTGCTTAACTGTAGACAGTGAATAATAATTATGTATATAAGCATGTAGAAGTTAATAAAGAGGTGAAAAAAATTTACCATGCATAGAAGCTAAACTTGAGTGTTGCATATTTTGTGATGTGACAGAACGTGGATTGTAAACACTGTTTATATTGTTCAGCTCTAGCTGGCAGCATATGAATTATAATGCACTTATTATATTACAAATCACAGCTTTTTATGCATGCACTGTTCGTTTACGTCTTGAAAACTCACCACTGCATCAGTTTAGCACCTCTAATCTACTTTTAATGATGTTCCATATTTCTAATACTGTAAAGGACCTTTTTTTTTTAATAACGGCTGCGAATATGCAGTCATATCATGCAAATATATTCTCCATATTGTTCAGTTTGAAATTGGTCAGCGAGGCACATATCGTCCTTGGCCCAGAAGTTGGGCGACTCAGCAAAAGCTACCGCTTTAATAGCCTGTGTAACAAATTTCCATGATAAAGGAGTGCATAAAGATGTAAAAGGCAGAGGAAGAATAGCTGGAGAAATGAAGAGGCCAGTTCATTTTGCATAATATTTTCTTTCACCTGGACCAAAAGCAGTGACGGACACACTCACATGCCCAGATCACAAATAAATGAACACAAGTGTTTTGCCAATAGCATGTAAATAGTTATTCATATGATGCTAATGCAGTCCAGTCGTTTCCGTTGTGTCATTCTTGTCTGAAAAATTGCAATTAAGTTCCGAGAGATAAAAAAAGAAAGAGAGAGAGAGAGGAACGCCAAACACGCCAACTGCTCTGCATTTCAAGGCTTGATTGGACTATCATCTAGTCAGTATGCCGCCATGGGTTTCAGTGCTGTTAATTGATCCATTCTGTAATTAATGTGGAAAGAAAAGGCCGCGTCCCAGTCCAGTCGACTCATCGTCTCTGTCCGTCTGATAAAATAAAAGCCACGCACGGAAAAAAAAGTCTCTGCTGTGGATCATCAGCAGGGTGTTGTTAAATGTATTTGTATACGTGTGCTGTTGATTGCCTGGGTTCTTTAGCGAGGCCTTTGCAGGTTAGTTTTTAATTTGCATGCAGTGCCTTTAATAAGAACTGCGTGGGTTAATGTAACACCAAGCTTGCAAGTCACACATTCGCTGGGTTTTTCTCTCTCTGTTTCTCTCTCATATCCGCAGTGCGATGTTTAGCCCACATGCACCATGTGAAAATGGCACTATGAGATTGTTCTGTTTGCTTCGGCATAGCACAGCATGCCAGCTGTTTCCTTTTGCCGTGCCAGCTCGTGTGAGAGACAGCGGTATAGAATTCTGAATTGTGCCACAATTGCTCATTTTAACCTGTCGATAGACATTCTTACCTAGATAGGAATGATCATTTTATTTTAGTGGATACTGGTCTAATAAATCAAGGTTTTATCGCTGGCTTTTATCGTTTTATCGCTTTCTTTCTGTGGAGTTTGACATGTTCTTACCAAGGTTGTGTCCTGTTGTTGAATGTAGGGGGTGATTAGGGTTGTTGTTAAGACCACATATGTCCAAGACAACCAAGATCAAGTCTAAAAGGGGGTTAAGTCAACATAAAGACAGGGACCTAGACATGATCCAGACTCAAACCATTTATATATCATGTACAAATGTATTATTAAAAAGTTGTTAAAAGTGATGAATTAAGTGTTCTATACCAGCGGTCCCCAACCTTTTTTTGCACCATGGACTGGTTTCATATAAGATACAATTTCACAGACTGGTGGGGAAGGGAGCATTTAAAATAAAATGATATGATGAGCATAATAAAAAAATATAAAGTGCATAACAATACTACTCACCAATGATGGAAAATCAGTGGGAACCCTGAGCTTTTTTTTGCTCATTTTTGCTAGCTTGTGGGCTTAATTATTCGGTATCACATGACTGAAATAGGTACGTGTCAAACACGTCAAGAGGGACAGATGGATGTCATTAAAAGAGAATCAGTTTTTTCAAAATAAAACATCTTTCCAAGTGTGATTGTCAATAAAACAGAAAAAATAAACTATTTGTTCTTTCTGTGCGTCTCGGTAATAAATGACCCTTGGCCCGGTGGCTGGGGACCACTGTTTTATACATCTGCAGATTCACCCTGAGTCAATTAGTAGATGGGCACAGTAGGTGCCGCACAGGAACACAGGTCTTGGGATTCCATTCACCTTTCCAAAACATGTAGAAGTTGGATTGGCTACTTCAAATTTCATGTAGAGCATTCCTGTCTTTTGCAATGCTTTTAAATGGCATCAGAACCACTGTGACCATGACCAAGATGAAGGGATTGGTTGAAATGAATTAATAAAAATTAAAATGAATATAGGTCATAATTTATTAATTAATTGCAGCCTGTCCTGTCTAGAAATTTTGACCAGTCACTGCATTGGATTTATGAGTAATAAATTGTCTCATAATCCTACTTTATTTACTTCTGGACTTTGAGGGCTATTTTTAAAGATTTGCAGTTGTAGCCTAGCGGTTAAGGTACTGGACTAGTAATCAGAAGGTCGCTGGTTAAAGCCCCACCACTGCTAGGTTGCAGCTGTTGGGCCCTTGAGCAAGTTCCTTAACCCTTAATTGCTCAGACTGTATACTGTAACAGTACTGTAAGTCGTTTTAGATAAAGATGTCTGCTAAATGCCAAAAATGTAAATGAAGATTAAAAAGCTGTTACATTCTGGCAGCTAGCTGTAGAATTCATGTCCTCTAAAGTGTACAGACTAGTGTGTTATTGGAAGGTAGTGTGGTACAAAATCTAAAGGAAACATAAATAGACACATTAAAAACAGAAATTAACTGGTCCTTAAGATGAAATCCTGGTTTCTGAAGCTGTAAGGCATCCATACTTCTTGCTGCACCACTGTGGCCCTAATGTTATCTTTTTACTGCAAAAAATTTGACCTAGTACTAATGAGCCTTTACTCATTTTTTTCTTTCTATCTATCTATCTATCTATCTATCTATCTATCTATCTATCTATCTATCTATCTATCTATCTATCTATCTATCTATCTATCTATCTATCTATCTAAAAAGTTGCCATATATTTGATTATTTAATTTTACTTTCCAATGTTCTAATTATTCTGATTATTTAGCAGAGGGCTGAAATGCCCTGGCTCACCAGAATAAAGAAATAAAATGACAACTATGAAATAATCTATGAGAATTTAAATTTATAAAGGGTGTGCAATCTCCTGACTGCTATAGCATTTGTGTCTCTTAAGGTGTACAGACTAGTGTGTTATTGGGAGGTAGTGTAGTACAAAATCTAAAGGAAACATAAAGACACATTAAACACAGAAATTAACTGGACCTGTAAGGCATAAACACTTCTTGCTGCACCACCATGACCCTAATGTTATCTTTTTTATTGCAAAAATGTTAGAAAATACCTACAGTATATTGACCTATGTATTTGAATATTTCAATCATGAATTCACCGTTTACTTTCTTATGTTTAATTATTCTGATTATTTAACAGAAGGTTGAAATGCCAACTTGGCCACTGCCTCACCAGAATAAAGAAATAAAATGATAAACTATGAAATAAGTTTATCATTGGGAGGTAGTGTGGTACAAAATCTGAAGGAAACATAAATGGACACATTAAAAACAGACCTTAACTGGACCTTAGGAGGAAACACTCTTGCTGCCACTAACATCTTGCTGCCACTAATGTAATCTTTTATATTGCAAAAATATTGAAGTTGACCTATATATTGGAATATTTTAATTTCACATATTCACCTCTTACTTTCCAATGTTCTAATTATTCTGATTATTTAGCAGAGGGCTGAAATGCCATCTTGGCCCGTGACTCGCCACGCTGAACGCACAGCACAACTTCATCTTCATCGGCTGCGTTAAAAGTTGCCAGAAGTGACAAAAAAGGAAAGAAAGAAAGAAAGAAAAGTAAAGAGATAGCAGCTGAAGAGCGAACATGAAAGTGTCTGGTTCTGTCTAATTAAATGTGAGGAGGAGGCTCCTACCTGCCTCTGCCAAGTGCTGCATGTGCTGCCCGCTTTTGTGATGCCACACTGCCACCTATTGGTTGGAAAGACCTCTAACAGAATTCCTACAGCTCCGATATTGCAGGTTGTTCAGGGGTCAGCCAGATGTTCGACATTAAAATGGGTAAATATATAAAAATCTGCTGTTAATGGGTTTCAGTTTTTTTTTATGAGATATGGGTTGGTGATATACCATTTGTGTGCAGATGCCAAGTATTATACTGAGCTAAATAACTGGATCAAACCCAGTTTTCTGGAGGTGGGCATCAACAAGACGTTCAGCTGTGTTACTGTGCTGCATACATATAATAATAATAATAATAATAATAATAATTAATACAGTGGTTTAGCTGGTACTAGAGGTTTCATCATCTTCTAAAATAATAAACAGTCTGAATGCTAATAAATGAGTAACCATGAATGGTGCCCTGCAATATAGACTGGCACCCTGCCCACAAGCCCATGATATGTTTCAATGCAATGCCAAGTATTATAAGAACAGACTATATAAGACTATATATTAATGCATTAATGCTTATATTATGTGTTTCTGGGTACTTCCTCTCATATCCAAAAACTATTCAAATGGTGTGTGTGAGTGTGTGTGTGTGTGTGTGTGTGTGTGTGTGTGTGTGTGTGTGTGTGTGTGTATGGGGGAGTTTGGGTTGGTGTAAATGGTGGGTCTAAATTGCCACTAGGTCAATGTAAGCCGACAAATGCATGAAAGTGTGTTTTTCTGCAAAGATCTGGTATCCTGTGCAGCCCGTATTCCTACCTGGTGGTCCCTGACCCACTGAACAGGATAAAGTGGCTTGAAAGAAAAGGATTAATAAAAAAACTTTAATCTGTCCTGGTAAGTATTGTGGTGGGTCTGGAGCCTATCCAGGAAACATTGAGTAAAACGTGGTGATAAAGGTAGTGAATCAGAGACTCTGATTTGCCCCTATGTAAAGTAAATGAGTGTATGAGTGAATAAGCGAGTGAGTGAGCAAATGAATTAATAAAAAGGAAAACATAACACAAGTTTTATCAGATGTGCCCCAACTGTTCTGCTTTGTATGTTTTGTTTTTAAGGAAATTTTTATTAGGCTCTAAATTTAGAGTGAATATAAATATAATAATAAAAGAGCAGAACAGCTGCAGAAGAGTCAGGACTGTGGAGGATCAAGTTATTTATCTAGCGTAGTCATCCGAGGATGTGGTCAGCTCATCAGGACGGGGGTGCATTTTCAAAGCGACTCCAGCACGCCGCTGTAGCTAGAGGACACAAGACGTAGAGAACTCGAGGGGGAAAAGCCAGAGTACGTTTCCAGATCCTTTTCCTCCCACGGCCCGAGCAGTGGCTGTAAGGATGCCTCGGCCAGGCCACCTACGCACATCTTTTCATCCTCACTACTGTTTCATCATCCCTCTTGTATTTATTTACTCATCTATTTTAGACCCCCCAACCCATTTCCCTGCGGCTCCTATCCAGCTGTCTGGCTATCAAAGCAACTGTCCAGCTTTTGATAGCTTTATCTATCTAGCCTTCTGTGCCTCTAACCATTTTAATCTACATCTTTACTGTATGTATCTGAATATTTATTAGACATTGAAAGTAACTTTGAAAGGACTGTGAAGTTTTTTGTATGTATATATATTCCAACTTATTATTATTCAGCGAGTATAATATATAATAATCTGAAGAGGCACTTCTGTTTTATGTCACAGCGGTGAGCTGCAATGCATTTTAACACCGTGAAGTAACCTCAAATGGCTAAGTGGTTCAGTCTTACTCTGAGGACAATAAGTCAATTAAATTCCCCCAAAGTGCCTGTGCATATCCTGTGAATGTGATGCCATTAATAGTAAAAAAAAAGTATGAAATCTCTGCTGAATGCATGTGTTAGACACAGCTTTTCATATACATTTGAATCAAACAAATATAACTATGTTGGGTACCAATCTGGTCAATGAAAGGGTTGCTGAGTTTACATTAAAGCTGAATGACAAACCAGAATCTTTGGTTAAAAAATTTGATCCCAGTGTTACATTTATTAAGCTGTACATTATCTGGCCCTACATAAATCTGAGAAACACTTACATGCTATAACATGCTATAACCTTTAGATAGAACTGTTGCAAGTGTTGCTGGCCATTATGGCCCCTGTTGAAATACGCAGTAGTTTACTACTTCATCCGGGAAGCTGCATGCTTGGTGTACAACTGCATTAAATGTACAACTGAGGATTGTAGCAGTTTCTCATTTATTAAATAATAATACACAATACATTAAGGGTTTTATTAAATATAAATAATTGTATATTTATACGATATAGTACTAGTATACTATACGAATATATTCAATATTTTAAATGTTATGCTTTTTGGGATTTTTGTATTCAAAATAATAATAATAACAATAATAATAATAATAATAATATTATTTTTATTAAATATTATTTTTATTTATTACCATTATTATTATTGTTGTTTTGTTGTTGTTTTATATTATTATTATTATTATTATTATTATTATTATTACACTTTCCAAAATAGGAGTACAACATTGTACCTTTAATTTATTTAGCCCTAGATCAGAATATGTATTTAAACTTTTTTTTTCTGAGCGTATGTAAACTAGAAGTACTTAATACATAATATAAATAAAATTAAATAATATAATATAATATAATATATATATAATATAATGTGTTATTAGTTCCATTAAAATATATTTAATTTTAATTGACCACATTGTAAGAGTACTCCAAAGTATTATAGTACAGTTTTACATGGGTTTACATGGAAAATTAAGAAGTATGGTAAACTCCTAACACCGTTAAAACCCAGGTCCGGAGAAATTTTATTACTTTTATTATTATTATTATTATTATTATTATTATTTTATTATTTTCTTCATTTGTTATTTTTGTGATTATATTAAATAAGAAAACTGCTTCATTAACTGTATATGTATTAATAAGGTAATTGTAACATTTCTATTAAAATGCACCTTTAAATAAATCAAATCCTGAAAATACACTGTTTTCTTTTAATATGTCAAGAACTAGTAAAAAATACGCAATGTGTTTTCAGCTAAAGATTTTTCTCCCGAGCGGTGTTTGGTCCTCTCCCGCCGGTGGCACTTCATAGCACAGCGGAGTGTAAAAACCCTGAACGGCTTTTTCTCTCAAATTCTTGCATTCTCACAGGCATGACAGCAGCTCTACCATTCTGATCAGGGACCTGCCCGGCCACACAGGCTTGGCTGTCTTTGATTGTTTTCATTGATTATGCACTCCTTTTTAAGGCCAGCTGTTTCTGCACCGCTTGACAATGCCCTCTAGGTCAGGTGTAAGAATAACAACGAGGGCGTCTCTCTCTGTGAGCCTGGGCCACGACTGTTCCATTAGCATGCATAATTCCGCTCATCTAAATGGCCTGTGCGGAACATATAGAGGAGAGCGTGTGAACAGTATAGACGGAATTAATTCTATTGCTTGCTTCTGTCTGACCGGCATTTGTTTGGTGAAGTGGCAAACAAAAGCTGGGTTGATGAGAGGGATAAGTGGTTTACAGAAGCTTGAAAGGAGCACCATCATGCCTTAATTATTCATTTTTGTGAGAGATGCATGCATGTAGTGTTTTAGGCTGTAGAACATTTTTCCCATCCTTAAGGTCTTCCTGACCCCTTTTTTTCCGAAGAAGAATCAGCCCGCGACCATAATGACGCTGGTAATTTGGGTGATAATTGCAATAGCCGCGGCCAGCCCCTATCAGCCGGGGACTTAACCACAGCGGGCAGCAAAATAGAATCCTTTATCGTACGCAAAGAGCAAGCGTGCTTCCCGAGAGCACGCCGGAGATAGCGAGGCAGGCCACGTACACACGCTTTTAATTTCTTTTGACAGTCTGGGACTGCCGGCGTGCATGCTTCAGCCCTATCTTTCTCAAATTGTGTGCGGTTCTGAACCGTCGGAAGGGAATATCGCAGCGGCCACGCGAAGGAAAGTGGCGAGAGCTTTTTAGCTTTGACTGACAGCTCTTGTCGGCACAGCTCTGTGGGTAAGAGGCACCTGCTTGGGCCCTGGCGGAGTGCGTAGCCGTAATTAGACAGAGGAGGAGGAGGGAAGAATTGAAACAATTAACACTGAATTTCAGCAGGGAGAGATTATTTACTGAGGACTGGTGCACTGATGCACATGATGACAGCAGAAAAATTTTTGTTTTATTTTTAATGTACATTTTTAATTATTATTATTTTTTTAATTGTCAGTGTACATTACAGTCCTCAATGTTCACAAATTGTACAGTTGTAAGTCCAAAAGGCAAAATTATTTAATAATTTTAATATTAAAATACATTAAGTTCAGCTTATTTAATTGAAATACAATTTTAAAAAATTTTTAAAAAGAAATTACAGCCACACTGCACATATCAGGCCAACACTTTATATATAGACAGGGAACTAAAAACTGGGCTTTTGCCGCATTATATACACCGATGGAGCCATGATATTAAAACCACCTTCTTGTTTCTACACTCACAGTCCATTCTATCAGCTCCACTTACCATATAGAAGCACTTTGTAGTTCTCCAATAACTGACTGTAGTCCATCTGTTTCTCTACATGCTTTTTAGCCTGCTTTAACCCTGTTCTTCAATGGTCAGGACCCCTACAGGACCACTACAGAGCAGGTATTATTTAGGTGGTGGATCATTCTCAGCACTGCAGTGACACTGACATGGTGGTGGTGTGTTAGTGTGTGTTGTGCTGGTATGAGTGGATCAGACACAGCAGCGCCGCTGGAGTTTTTAAATACTGTGTCCACTCACTGTCCACTCTATTAGACACTCCTACGTAGTTGGTCCACCTTGTAGACTGCTGCCGTTTAAGTTGGTCATCTTCTAGACCTTTATCAGTGGTCACAGGACGCTGCCCACTTTTGGTTGGTGGACTATTCTCAGTCCAGCAGTGGCAGTGAGGTGTTTAAAAACTCAATCTGCATTGCTGTGTCTTATCCACTCACAAGAGCACAACACACACTAACACACCACCACCATGTCAGTGTCACTGCAGTACTGAGAATGATCCACCACCCAAATAATAGCTGCTCTGTGGTGGTCCTGGAGAGTCCTGACCATTGAAGAACAGCATGAAAGGGGGCTAACAAAGCATGCAGAGAAACAGATGGACTACAGTCATTAATTGTAGAATTACAAAGTGCTTCTATATGGTAAGTGGAGCTGATAAAATGGACAGAGTATAAAAACAAGGAGGTGATTTTAATGTTATGGCTGATGTATATATTATATATTATTAATTTTCTGAATAAATTTAATACAAATTCTAGGTTGTAAAATGAATGCAAATGGGGGTTTACTGAATAAAATATTTCATTATTCACATAACCAGTCATTTTACCAGTCATTCTTTTAGTTTAAAATATGCCCCAAACCACATTGCTGGTGGGCACGGCAGCGTGTGTGATCCGAGAGCGTGAGTGCCTGAATGTAAGGACCACAGACAGAGACAGTCTTCAGGCCATACTCGCATGAATCCCTGGTCCTCGTCCATCTACATGGGAGGTGGCGTATTCAGAGGCCACGGGCTCAGAGCTTCTGATTGAGACGTTGACGGTGCAACAAAAGCCGGCGACCGAGCCGGCGCTTTTTGTGCGAGCACTTTCAACACAGGCCCTACAGGCAGCGCCAAGCAGGAAAGAAGGAGCGCAGCGAGCTAAAGAAACGGCCCTTTCACTCACAAGAAGGCGAATCAAATGAGATCCCGGGCGCGAGGTCCGCAGGTCACCGAGCAGGTGGGGTGGAGGGGGAGGTGGGGAGGTATACAGAGAAAGAGAGAGAGGGAAAACACTGGAACGTCACATCTGGGCTGAATTAGAAAGCAGTGTGAGAGGATGTGACAGACAGATCTGCTTTCTAAACTAAGTCCAGGTTAGACAAGCAGCAGGGGACCACAGATGAAAGTGATTAAGAACTGAGTTTTGAAAAGCAGGTGCCCCTCTGAGGAGAAATACCACCTCCCACCACACACACACACACACACACACACACACACACATCAAATCTCCACACAAACCATGGACGACCCTGCTTGCATGTCTGAAAACCATATTATTTTGTGATATTGTTAGAAAGATGCAAGAAAATTATGATAATAAGAGTGCAGAGCTCTCAGAGTGATTCAGATGTAATATGTCGGAACCACATCGGTAAGCAGAATTGTGCTTCAGCTTAAAGTGTGTGTCATTATTTTGTTATATACTTTTTATTCCCTAGTAGGCCTACATATTGGACAAATTTGCCATAATTTGGAGTGACTAGGCTGTAAGAGATTTGGCAGGACTCAAACTTTAAAACTGCACATGCGGAAAATTTTGTGGATGGTGATTGCTTCCAAAAGCAGTTGCTGCAGGACTGTAAAATAAAGTAACTGTTCCCTAGTAAGAATTTTGCATTTAAAGATTATTATTGGACGCCACTTCTCTGGCATCTATTATTACATTTGAGCAGATACAGCTATGACATTTCCATACCGGTGAGCTAATTTTAAACTTTTTATTTTTATTTTATGCAGGGTGTGACACCCTGAATCACATCACGTCAGATAGTGAATCTTTCAATGCAGATTACATCATCTTACCTTATTTAATCAATTAACTCTGAGAGAGGGAATTTTAGGAAAGCCCAATATTAGATGTCCTTTGATTTTAGTAAGTATATATGCAAAATTAATCAGAAGCTTAATTAAAATCCCCCCAGTTTATTTTTGTTGTAATTATCACACAATGTGCTACACAACTGCACTTCCATTTTTTATATAAATACATGTATTTTTATTTATTTATTTATTTTATTAAGCATGGAAAATGCAAATAATAATAAAAAACACAGAGTTTCTTACATTTACTTTGACTTTTATTTGATTGCAGACAGGACGGACCTGAGATATTTCATGTTTTATCTGCTCAACTTCATTTCATTTATTAATAAACATCCATTCCAGCATTTCGGGTCTGCAACACATTCCAAAAAAAGTTGGGACAGTAAAGCATTTACCACTTTGTAATGTTGCTATTCCTTTTCACCACACTTAAAAGATGTTTTGGCACTGAGGATACCAAGTGATTTAGTGTTTCAGCTTTTATTTTGTCCCATTCTTCCTGCAAACACGTCTTAAGATGTGCAATAGCACAGGGCCTTTTTTGTTTCAAAATTCTCCACACATTCTCTATTGGGGACAGGTCAGGACTGCAGGCAGGCCAGTCCAGTACCCGTACCCTCTTCATCCGCAGCCATGTCTTTGTAATGTGTGCAGCATGTGGTTTTGCATTGTCTTGTTGAAAAATGCATGAACGTCCCTGGAAAAGATGACGTCTTGAAGGCAGCACATGTTGCTCTAAGATCTCAATGTACTTTTCTGCATTATTGGTGCCATCACAGAAGTGTAAATGACCTTTGCCAAGGGCACTGACACAGCCTCATACCATGACAGACCCTGACTTTTGGACTTGTTGCTGATAACTTGTCTGGATGGTCCTTTTCGTCTTTGGTCCGGAGCACACAGCGGCCATTATTCCCATAAAAGACCTGGAATGCTGATTCAACTAACCACAATACATGTTTCCACTGTGTGATGGTCCATCATAGATGCCTCCGAGCCCAGAGAAGTCGACGCCACTTCTGGACATGGTTAACATAAGGTTTCTTTTTTGCACAGTAAAGTTTTAAGTGGCATTTGTGTGTGTAACTCTGTATTGTAGTGCTTGACAAAGGTTTGCCAAAGTAATCCCTCACCCATGTGGTTATATCAGCTATTGTTGAGTGGCGTTTCTTGATGCAGGCCCGTCTGAGGGATAGAAGATCACAGGCATTCAGCTTAAGCTTGCGTCCTTGGCCTTTACACACTGGAATTCCTCCCAATTCCCTGAATCGTTTAATGATATTATGTGCTGTAGAGGAGAAATATGCAAATCCCTTCCAATCTTTCTTTGAGGTACATTTTCTCACGCATTTGATGACAAACTGGAGATCCTCTGGCCATCTTTGCTCATCAGAGACTCAGCCTTTCCTGGATGTTGCTTTTGTACCAAACCATGATTACAATCACCTGTTGACATCACCTGTTTAGAATCACATCATTATTTAGCTTTTTTACCTTATTACTAGCTATAAATTGCCCCGTCCCAACTTTTTTTTGGAATGTGTTGCAGGTCTGAAATGCAGGAATGGATGATTATTAATAAATTAAATGAAGTTGAGCAAACAAAACATGAAATATCTCAGGTTCAAACTGTCTGCCATCAAATAAAAGTCAAAGTAAATGTAAGGAACACTGCATTTTTATTTTATATGCATTGTCCATACTGTCCCAACTTTTTCTGATTCTGGGTTGTATAAGAAATAGCATTTACTGCAAATGTTTGTCAGTGAATTTTCCAATGAATTTAATTAATAATGGTGAATGAACTATATTACTGGCTTTTCTGTTTGGTTTGTGCTAAAAATTAGGCATCACGTCTTACTGTATATCTATATTAAAAAAAATTTATAGAGATTTGCAGGGACAAACACTGTATGATCAAATGTATGTGAACAGCTGACTAATATCTTGTTGGAAATTGGACAAAAAAAAGATGCTTTAACTCATCTTAAAGGTGTTAGAATGGAATTAAATTGCTAATCACTGGAAGCTTTGCACACCAAGTGCGTCAAAGTTGTAGTTTGATGGACTTTGGGTTTGTGCAAAGGAAACCATTGTCACAAATTTGAAAGCATATCATTTATAATAACCTAAATTCAATAATTGAAAAGGGGGGCCAGTTTTGGCCTTATACATTTACATTCTGGCATTTAGCAGACGCTCTTATCCAGAGCGACTTACAGAAGTGCTTCCATAATAAACATTTCATTACTCTAGTTTAAGTAGACAACAGTCCAAGAACACAAATCTGCTGAAACCCTGTTAGAACCAAAGTGTTTTTTATTTTTTATTATAAAGAAATGAAAAAGAGCGTTAGTTAGTAAGTACATAGAATGGAATATCTAAAGTGAGCATGTAGTTCTCAGATTCTTCAGTCAGTATTTTTTTTTTATTAAGCAAAGACTGACACTTTGAATAATTGATTTACCGCTACATTAAGTACTATAACAATCCGTTACTCTAACTGTTTTGGGTTAAAAAAAACAGAGGCATATTAAACAAGAATTAATGTCAACGGCTCATAAATAACAGTTCTGGATTCAAACTTAGTCATCAAATCATGCATGTCATTTCTTCCTGCTCTGCTTTTCTGGGTGACTGCTTTCATACTGAAATACTTACAAGTGTGTTTCCTACTTCTCTTTCACTCTCACCAAAATTGTTGGACATATTCAGTGGACAATGTGTTAGTAGGGTTAGACTCATAAACGTTGGTATTGCATCTTCTTGCATCTAATGTTCTAAATGCCAGTCAGGAAATAATCAGAGTCTGCCTTGGGAGGTGTGATGTGGTGACACCGTTGTTCCCAGTGGTGCTTCGGTGCTTCAAGCTTAGCCCTAGTCCCCATAAAACACAATTAGGGAAAAAGGTCAGAAAGAGATTCTGTTTACAGCCACTAAAATTCCTGGTATAAGTGGTGGAGGATTCATACAGTGCATAGTGTGACTCTCTAAAAGTAAAGCCTGGTGTAAACAAGCAGCCAGCAAACACATCTGTTGAAGGGAACAGGTGCTCACCTGTGCAATAGTGAATTAGTAATGACTAGATATGGAGAACAAAAACTAGATAGGGGAATAAAAATAGAGGATCAGAGTGAGGGTTATTAGGTGTTTCCTCAGGAATACATAAATGCAAGCACCGTCTCATCTACTGTATGCTTCTCATGCAAAGCAATAGGGCAAATCAACATGCTTGGAGTTGATCCTAACAGCATCCTTCCTTACAAATGAGCTCTGTGTTTGTGATTGGAATGCTGTAAACCTCACCCAAGGAATAATGATTCATTATCTTTAGGACTTCTGAAAACTGAATACTATGGCATTGTTGGGGCTCTTTTACCCTTGCTCCGATCCAGAGGTTGTAATGGGGTATAAGAGAGATGTAGCCCTGCACCTGCGATGTAACAAAAATGAACCCAATTGCAATGAACCTAACCAGGGAAGAACAGCAAGTATGCTATCTCGTTACCACTGAGATCCGATGATCCAGGGTTCAAAACCCAGTGCTTCTATTTGCTGGACGGGCATATGAAAGGACATGATTGGCTAATGTCCTGGGAGGGGAGGCGAAACAGCCTAGGCATCGGGAGGTGCACTTGTCAGTGCGCTATAGGTGGCAATCCCAAGTCTGGTTTGGTATTCAGTGACCAATGAAAATGGGAGCAGCCAATAGAAAAAAAAACTACTACTTTAAAAAGTAGTGTCCCATATAGGGACTACAATCGAATTATATTATCTTCTTTTTTGGAGAGCATACAGTAGGTAGTAAAAATAATATTATTTGGGATTGAGCATGTGTGTTTAAAGAGAATCCTGTGTGATAGCCAATCCACTTTCTGCTGGGGACCCGATCACATCAGAGGACGGTATATCTGCCTGACACAGCTTCCTCCTAAAGTAAGTGATAACATGACAAACTCTTTACAGACTGACCAGAAGCATGAATTGCAGAATCTTCAGGACACTGGATGCATCACTTTTACCTGAGTAACTGTAATTTAATTTACAGTATTTTAACCTAATTAACATATTTGCTCTTAAACCAGCTTTATTCTTTGCAGAATACACCGACGAGGCATAACATTATGACCACTGCCAGGTAAAGTGAATAACACTGATTACCTCTTCATCACGTCACCTATTAGTGGGTGGGATGTATTAGGCAGCAAGTGAACATTTTATCCTCAAAGTTGATGTGTAAGAAGCAGAAAAATAGTGTAAGGATTTGAGCGAGTTAGACAAGGGCCAAATTGTGATGGCTATACGACTGGGTCAGAGCTTCTTTAAAACTGCATCTTGTCTGCAGTGGTCAGTATCTATCAAAAGTGGTCCAGGGAAGGAACAGTGGTAAACCGGCGACAGGGTCCTGGGCGACCAAGGCTTATTAATGCACATGGGGAGTTAAGGCTGGCCCGTGTGGTCCGATCCAACAGAAGAGCTCAAATTGCTGAAGAGGTTAATGCTGGTTTTGATAGAAAAGTGTCAGAATACACAGTGCATCACAGTTGCAGGGCTGTTTTGGCAGCAAAAGGAGGACCAACACAATATTAGGAAGGTGGTCATAATGTTATGCCTAATCGGTGTATAATTACAGTCATGCACATAGGCATCTAAATGTCCTCATGACATTGCTGCATGCTTAAATCAGCCTCTCCTCTTTTACATTCAGTTACTCTCCACTTTTAAAGAAGCAGATTTTCCCTTGATAGTCCACAGAGTATACTTTTAAGTTTTTGTTTTTTTTAAGCGTCCAGCCATATTAGCCGCGTTAGTCAAAAGCAGGATCCGAGAAGGACCGCATGAAGCTCAACATCAATTTACAAATAACATCAAATGAAAGCCGGAACAAATCAATAAATCAGCGGCTCTCTCTGTAGCTTTTATTTCTTCATTTTCACATCCTCTCTCTCTTAGGTAGGAGACTGAAATCCTGAAATTATCCAGGGGGTTAGGGGGCGCACTGCCCCGGAGCCCCTGGCCCCGTAGCGGAGGAAACGTATTCAATGGCCTGAGGCGAGATCTGGGGAGAGCGAGGCCGTCTGCATACTGATGGCCGAGCTGAACAGACAGTAATTGGTGCAGTGCAGGAGAGGGGAGACGAGGGCATGCATGGAGAGATGATGCCTTTGTTTCTCTGTCTGTCTGACACCTAGAATCCTCCTCCTCCTCGTTCTGCCATCTTCATCATCATGCAACCCCCCTTCCCCGACACACACACACACACACATATACACACCCCCACACCTTCTCTGCACACACACCTCTCCTTCACACTCAAAGTACTTGCTAATTGGTCTCTTGCTGCCTGCCTAAAGACCCATGGACATTCCACTAGCCTTGTTTGGCACAGTAATGTGTGGTGGTACATCTTAACTTGACGTTGTGGAGTTCTGGATGCGTGGTGGAGCGGAGTGGGTGTGGCAAAGCAACACAGGTCCTGGGATTGATCTTTACTTCTTTCTGTGTCAGCGTGAGTTCCATTTAAGCAAACTGGTTCAACCTACCTCACAAGAACATGCAAAAGGTCACTTGGCTGCATGAATCTGCCCTTAGGAGTGAGTGGACTGGCTATGGTCTTTGCAGGTCACCAATCCTTTACATCATTTACTCACAACTAGGAGTAATTCAGGGTTGCCAGTCCACCAATTAGTATGTTTTTTGAGCAGTGTGAGAAAAGTAACCCAAAAACACAGACATGGGGTCTGTTTGAAAACCTAGTGAGCTGCCTTGCTGCCTACTGCCTACGTAGAGAGCTTCTTAAGTAGAGAGGATTCTAATAAGACATCAAACTCATAAGGCAGATTATTTGGACACTTAGACAGTGATTACAGCAATTACATAACTACAGTTTTGCTTACTAAGCTAACACAGTTAGCCTCAGGCCATTCAACAAGTTGGCAGATGCGGCATAACCCACTAGCATGCGCATGACCGGACTTTTAAAAGGGGGCAGGGTTTTCGACGTTGTGCAAGGACCCTGGTTAGGAGGCCGAGCTGCCTGTACAGAAGTAAGGGAACACGGAGATCAGTGTGTGACTCTCCATGTGCAAGACTAGACCTTCATAAAAGTGGACGGGATCTTCGAAGCTTGTACAGAAGTGTAAGAATGTGGAGATCAGTGCGTGACTCTCCTTGCTCAAGACTGGACCTTCAAAAAAGCGGGCAGGGTCTTCGAAGCTTTGCAAGATCCCTGGTTAGTAGCTCAAGCCGCCTGTACAGAAGTGGAGGAACGTGGAGATCAGTGCCTGACTCTCCATGCGCAAGACTGGCCTATAAAAAAGCAAGCAGGGTCTTCGAAGCTTTGTAAGATCCCTGGTTAGTAGCTCAAGCCGCCTGTACAGAAGTGTAAGAATGTGGAGATCAGTGTGTGACTCTTCATGCGCAAGACTGGACTATAAAAAAGGGGGCAGGCTCTTCAAAGCTTTGCAAGATCCCTGGTTAGTAGCCTGAGCCGCCTGTACAGAAGTGTAAGAATGTGGAGATCAGTGTGTGACTCTCCATGCGCAAGACTGGCCTATAAAAAAGCGGGCAGGGTCTTCAAAGCTTAGTAGCCTAAACCGCCTGTTCAGAGGTGGAGGAACGTGGAGATTAGTGCGTAACTCTCCATGCGCAAGACTGGACTATAAAAAAGAGGGTGGGGTCTTCAAAGCTATGCAAGGACCCTGGTTAGTAGCCTGAGCCACCTGTACAAACGTGGAAGGATGTGGAGATCAGTGCGTGACTCTCCATGCTCAAGACTGGACCTTCAAAAAAGCGGGCAGGGTCTTCGAAGCTTTGCAAGATCCATGGTTAGTAGCCTGAGCCGTCTGTACAGAAATGGAGGAACGCTGAGATCAGAGCGTGACTCTCCATGCGCAAGACTGGCCTCACACATGAATTCACCCAAGTATGGGTGAATAAGAGGGGGTCGGTAGACTGCGCACATGTCAGAGGAAGCATGTGTCAGGCAAATATACACATCTCGGATGTGATCGGGGTCTCCATCAGCTGAAGACAAACTGGATTTTTGATGGATGGATGTGTTATTGATATTGTGATAAGTGCAGTAAAAAGATATCATAATTTTATCTCATAAACTGGTGCATTGTGTTTGTTTGGGTTTATTTTGAATTCAAACACACAAACAAACTGTGAACAACTTGCTCCGGCTGGCATCATCCTAAACAAGTTTACATATTGAATCTGAGTGTGTTGAGTTTGCAGCAGAGCGGTCAGAAGGGAGACCACACGGGTGTTTTCATAGCTGTCAGAGCTAAAGAGGACGATCTAATGCAGGCTTCAGTCAGCGGCTAATTGGGCCCTGGTGGCTGACATCGCAGACTCACAAGTAAAACAAACAGTGCTTTAGCATCGCCGCCACCGGGCGCCTTAAGCCGTGATCATAGAGCAAAGTGGTTACACTGCATGACCATATCTAATTAATCTGAGACTGGAGCTTTTTTATGCAATTACCGCTCGGCGCATTTCTCTGGTATGTTCATTTAGGACGTGCGCAGTGGCACGCTTTGGATCTTAAGGAGAGTTCACACAGGCCATAATTAGCAGGCCTTGTTAATGAGAGTGATGGAGGCTAACTGGGCCCTGAGCAGGCCTGTGTTATTAGTGGCAACAAATTATGACAGCTCTGATCTTCCGACTGAGTGTCAAATACTGGAGTGGCAAACCTTATGTAATGACATTCCCTTGCTGTAATGATAAAACATCCATATTAAAGGTGTAAATAATCCTAAAAACTGATGCCTGCATATAATATATGAGCCAGGAGTTTACATGCCGCATGATGATATGTGCATTCGTGCATACAGATTCAATTTGAGCAGCACTCGCATGCATATTGTTTGTGTACCTGGAGACTGTATCTGAAAAATAGATATTTACTAGAAAGCAAAACAAAGCCAAAATCATTTATTAACAACAAGATACATTATAAAATGTCGAGCTCACTGATGCACACATTCACCAAGTACTTTATTAGGTATACGTATCTAGTATGTACAGTGGTACCTTGAAACTCGACATCAGTTGATTCTGGGAGTAACGTTGAGTTTAAAGGCATTGAGTTTCAAGGTATTTTTCCCCATAAGGATATATGGGGAAACCTGTTAATGCGTTTCATGGTCCTGTGGAACTGCATATATTTTAGGCTAATGTAAAATAATGGGATTGTTTTTGAAACTTATACACTAAAAAATAACACAAATACAATATAAAACACGGTAATACAATTAAAACAGTTAAAAATAAAATAAAAAGTACAATAAAACCTGCTCTTTAGCTTTACTTCTTTATTGTTTTCTTAGGCTTCTTAATCGTGGAGATGCTCAAACTCGGAATTCCGTTCAGTAAGGGCGCATTCACATGAGAAGCAGCACAATAGCTTTTGCGCTGGCTGTGTCGTTATTTCCTATGGAGTGTGGCGGTGCACAAAGCTTAACGCGTCTTATTTTACTAAAACAAGCGAGGAATTTCATTAGTGGAGAGAACTTATGAGCAATCATAATTAAGAGAAGTTTAGTGTTTCTATCTCATTCTTTTAATACATTAAGTCACATAAAGCTTTTTTAATGATAAGCATTTTTTTCGGAAAAACTAATTCTTACAATTTCTCAGAACCTCGAGCTATAACACAAGTTTAAAAGTGAAACAGGAGGAAAATCCAGCTGAACACAGATACATGTGGAGCTTTTAGAGTGAATTTGATGGTTATTCCACACAAATGCAAATTCGTCTCATTTTCGCACTTTGATGACGTTTTACCGCACCATTCAAGCCAAGCACTGTTTATTGTTCATTTTAAATTAAATAAATAAGCTAAAAAAAAAAAAGCTGAACATGTTAAGTTTAAGTAAACATCAAAATTAGGGGTACACATTTCTCTATGAAGGACATCAAGTTTCAAATATATTCCACTGTATATTCATGTGCAACATTTGGGGGGCATTTGTGCAATTTTTGTCAACTCCATGAAGGAGGTTACAGGATTAGATTTTGTCTCAGCTATGGATTAATACAAGAAATTGTATTTTGGTATACTGTAAAAATATGTTTAAAAAGTCCATGATTGGTTTCATCGAAATGATGTGGAAAGCCTAATTGCTCTGAACAACATTCTTAAAGTGGCTCTGGCATTTGTTGGTCGACGCTATAGATTTCCCAAAGAAGAATTGAGTGCAGAGCTGTTCCTTTACAACACTATATCAAGAGAAATCAGCTTTGATCATCGATTAGAACCTTTTAAAGCGTCAAATCTAGGCAATAGCCTATAAACATCGGAAACCTAATTCAAGATAATACTGGCTATGCCAGTGAGCAGGGTATTATGCGAATGTTGTATGCGTATATTTGTTGATTATTTTAAATGTACTCTTACCATATAGATGAACTTTGTTGGTATACAATTACTGACCGTAGCCCGTCTGTCACTCTGTAAACTTTATCATCCCCGTACCCAATTTATTATTCAAATACGATTGACTCCACTGACCACTGATGTTTGGGAGTTGGACCATTCTCAATACTGTAATGACACTAACATGGTAATGACATGGTAGACTGTGTTGTTTTAGTATCAGGTGTGGGGGGGGTTGTGAATTTCACTGCGCCCCCAAGCGCAAAGCAAGCAAAGGCTATTTTTTAAAAACGATCTCTGAACCTGTAACAGGGTGAGCGGCTTCTGGCGCTACCATGGGAATTAGAAAGCGTTTGGTTATTATTTTAAGTAGTATTCACTTTTAGTCTTAGTAACGTCGTGTGTGCGGAGGCATATCAGCATAACAACCTGTTTATTACTCTGCTGTTTGTGTAGTGTAGTGGGCAGAGTGCAGTGCACATATTTTTCCGCCCTAGGTTCGAATCCGGCTTAGGGCGAAACTAAAGTAACACAAGCAGGGCCGGTACTATGGGGGCACTGGGGTGGGCATTTTTACCGCAGATTTTCTCACTCACCCCTTCCCCCCCTTCCCCCAGGTATTTCTTAGACATTGCATTGTCAGTGAAGGACCACAGACTAGTACAAATCAACCCTGACAAATGTGAAGCTACTGGGCTGTTCTTTATAGTTCTTATAGTTGCTGCAGCAACAAGTTAATACCCAATCCGACCTGCCCTCCCTCAGACACGTCTAATTGTGTCAGTAGAGCTACTGACCAGGCCATTGGCAAAAATAAGACCTGTTTTAAAGTCTGGGCTAGTGTAATAGACCACTTTGTCACCAGTGTTAGTTCCAAGCATTGTCTTCTTTTTTATAATCCATTATTGCTTCAGAAGCTTCACATATTTCCTCTGTGTGCTTATTTCTTCTAGAAAACAGACTGAGGGAATTTACAACAGCATATGCATATGTTAATTCATGTTTGCATGCTACTTGCCCTAGGCTGTTTAATATGAAGTGTGCTTATGATGGAGCTTTTCTTTGAAACTATATGAGCTCCTTATTGTCCTCTCATGGCTGTTGCTTATTCCACAAGGCTATACATATTCATCCGCCTGCTATGGAATGTGTCAGAAAATGGTGTCCTAATTGTGTCCTTGATGAAAGGCCATTAATATTGAACACTTCTCCAGTCACCCACTCACCATGGCAAATTCCTTTTTTTATCTCTTCATTCAGCGAGACAAAAAGCAGATCAGTCTGCGTCTCTAATGATACCTGAATCCCAGGGGTGAGAGCAGGGACTGAGTGCGGCTCTGGCAGATTCATCAAACCGAATATTGTGCTCTGGCCTCAGGAGGCTGCGAGTCGCACTGCGTTATATCACTGTTAATTAAAATGAAATATGCTTTTAAATTATACTGTGTATTGTTGCCTGACAGAGTGCGTGCATGCTAAACGCCGACCATTTGAGGAAACAATTGATAGATAACAAAGGTTTTGCGCTCTTTTTTTCCCTGCCGTGTTTCTATCTTCATCTTAATGCTGGGGCTTCTCAAAGATTCTCAAGGTGCTTCCTCAAAGGTACACACAGCAATTTAGCTGTAGGTATGCCAAGGAAAAAGAGCAGTTCCCACGTTTATCAAGTGACATTTCTTCCTGATTATTGGTTTTCTTTGTCACTGGAGGACTGTCCTTTCCTATTAACATTTGTTAACATGAGAGAGTTTCCTAGATTGATAAAATAGGAGAGAAAAAATTTTAATTCCTATTCAATTTCTTATCAGAGAGTTGAGCTTGTTTGGCACGGCTGTTTGGAAGTGATGGCATTGTTTCTATAGCGATAAGTTGCTCTGCTCTTCCATGTCATACTGGCCTTACTAATCAAGCAGCCACGACCTCTCAGCCTCAGGATTTCCCCCACATGACCTGTCCATCCCTAATACACAGGCAGAATTAAGCATTATGCCCTTGATACATACATGTCAGCTGTTCACTTCTCTTCTTGTTCCTCATCCTTTGTCCCGTTTTTCGGTTACGGGGTCGGCATTTCCGGCTTTCGCCGGCGGGATTTGGCACAATTTTACGCCAGATGCCCGTCATCCTACACGCACTCCCGAGAAGGAGGCTGTTCGAATTCCTAGATGCCTTAAAATGCTGCCTACTAAGTCACCTTAAATCTGAATAGAATTTTGACAGAATAACGAGGGAGCATCCGATGCTGCCTTAACGGTGAAGACAATCTCAGCATTCAGTGTGGCACAACTTTTCAGAAACTCACAGAAACACACCCATAGTCACTCACTTACATTTAGAAATGTAAGCGTCCAGTCCTCCTGAATGTTTTAGGAGGTAGTTAAAAATAGAGCACCCAGAATTAAAAAATAAAATGTTACAAGGATAGTATTTTAGTTGTGCTTTTTCTTTTTTTCAATGTTGTGTTTGTATCAACTGTATTTTTTGCTTTGGAAACACTTTTTGGTATAAAAATTAACAATATTTAAATCATTAAATGACAAGAAGCTGAAAACTTTGTATTGCGTTTAGCTGTTACTTAGCCGGTCTGTTAGTTATGTGGTAATATTACATAAATATATTGTGGATATTATGTTATATTATGGTATATTGGGTTACTATTAAATAAACTAATACTAAACAAATATTAGAAATAAAGAATATTGACATCAAATTCAACTTTATCTTTTACTAATGTGAGATAATGTGTTTGTTAATGTTAAAATGAGGAGCTGTGTCAGAATGACAGGTGTACTGGTGACCTTCCAATGCATTTTTCCCAGCGTCATACCAGCTTTTTAATGCCATCAGCAAAAATGTTTTTGGTTGAGCATGTAGCCACTAATGGACTGCTGCTTTCACCTCATCATCACATGAAATCCTTTTTCCCCTTAAAGCTTCTTTGAGTGGTCCAAAAAGGTGGAAATCAGATGGTGCTAAATGCTAAATCCGGACTATAAGCTCTATCTCAGACACGACCAATTACTACTCCTCCCGCCCTTACTGTTTCCAACCAAAATATAAAAGTGCAGAAACTTTTTGAAGATCCCTCGTGTATATATATGTACTACATACCAGGATACTAGGATGTTAGAGAGGGAGATGCTGCCATCAGGGCAATGTCTTCTTTCAGGAAGCCCAAGACTGAAGAAAAAATCCTCAGGCCTCATTCTGTACACGGTACAACACTGTAGCTTAATGGGGGCGGCACGGTGGCTCAGTGGGTAGCACTGTAGTCTCACAGCAAGAAGGTCCTGGGTTCTATCCCCAGGGGGTGGTCCCGGTCCTTTCTGTGTGGAGTTTGCAAGTTATCTCCATGTCCGCGTGGGTTTCCTCCGGGTGCTCTGGTTTCCTTCCACAGTTTAAAGATATGCAAGTAATGCAAGTAACGTGAATTGGAGACACTAAATTGTCCAAGACTGTGTTTGATATAACCTTGTGAACTGATGAACCTTGTGTAATGAGTAACTACCGTTCCTGTCATGAATGTAACCAAAGTGTAAAACATGATGTTAAAATCCTAATAAACAAACAAACTGTAGCTTCATGGACTTAAAATGACACGTGTTTGGCTTGCCAGCAGTCTATAATTGTCTCCTGTTCAAAATGTATAGTGATAAATAAGACCACAGCAATGACAGACTGTTGAGCAGCTGAAGTCTTGTATTAAGAAGAAATGGGCAAAAAATTCCAGTTGCAAAACTGCAATATTTAGTATTTTAAATTCCCAAACTATTAAAAAGTGTATTTAATCAGAGAAGGTGATGTACTAGTGCTAAACATGTATCTGTCACAACTTTTTAAAGTGTTTTGCAGGTATTAAAGTCTAAACAGGTAGTTTTGACAGTAACTGTGTATTTTTTGTCAGTTATTTAGTCAGTTATTGCATTCTCCCAACTTTTCTGGGGTTTGTATTTAAATCCTCATCTGCATGCTGTGCTAGATGAAAAAGAATGGAGTTGTTTATTTCCAGACTTGGCACTGGTATTTCACAGGCCTCATATGATCAGCGACTGCACAGGGAAGGAAAAGCATTTATTGGCTGGTGTTATTAGCTCTAATCTCAGCGTGTAAGCTTTGGGTCCTCAGGTGATGCCGGCAATGCTGCCGCTACAATCCCTGAGTGTACCAAAATCAATCGGGACTGTTATTTGGACGCTATTAGTGACTTGATTGGTGTGCCACAGCTGTCTCTGCCCTAACCCGAGCCACTCTGTGCCGTAATCTGTGTTTATTTTCACTAGTTACCGTAGTAAAACAGATGAAACCCAAAATTATGTGACACCGGTAAGTCAGGAAAAAGCATTTGCCTCTTGCTACTTTGTCAAGATCGGGGGTCTGTGGCCTTATCAAAAGCGCTCGTACAACAATAACCGAGGAAAAGATGCCAAACGGAGGTGCGCTTATTAAAATGGGCCTGGCATCAATCTGGCATCGGTCCTGGAACAAAAACAAAGCAGCACACCTGCAAAGGATGTTTTGCAGCAGTTTTCTTTTCTCTCTCCCTCTGTCTGGTGCATGGTAGTTTGATTCCCGCTCCAGGGCTACAAATCAGAGGAATGACGGCTCAAAAAGAAAAAAAAAAAGAGGAAGAAAACAGGTTGTAGGGGTCTTCGCACACAGCCTGCCCGTGGTGCTGCCTGAAGGACTACCATGGAAACGACAGGCTCTTGAGGGACATACCACAGCTGCGGGCGCATCCTTTCTGACAGCCTGATGAAGACATCAGTAGCACGCAGAGCACGACGACAATGAAGACGAGAGAGACGATACAAGCAATGTTAACTGCTGTGCGGCTGAAATGTTCATTAGCAAGCTTGCGAAACATCCAAGGACTTAAAATGCTTTCAGGGACCAGATTGCCTGCTTAGTCGTGTGGAGAAATCTGGGTTCCGGATCCCAGGGGAGGGAGAGTAAATTGATAAATAATATTTGCAATATGATTATGAGTATAGAGTGGGTGCTGCCGTGAGAGCGCTCCATCAGATCTATTGTCTGCTGTCACTGAGTGTTTGGAGGAAACAATGTATGTATGACAGGCGCAGGCTAAGTTGACAGCTAAGGAAGAAGTTTTGGCAGTGTTGAGGATATTTCTCTACTGACATCTGCACTGATGACAGCTTCAACTGCCTAAGAGAAAATTAGAAGTGACACAGATGATTAAATTGGTATTTAGTACCTAAGAACATGATCATGATAATACAACATAAGGCTTTTAACATTCTTGTTAAGTTTGGTCTGATTTTCTTGATTTATTTTACTGTAGATCACAAGTACTTATTTATTTATTTTATTAGGATTTTAATGTTTAATGTTTTACACACTTTGGTTACATTAATGACAGGACAGGTAGTTACTGGACAGGTAGTCATGGACAATTTTGTATCTCCAATTCATTTCACTTGCGTGTCTTTGGACTGTGGGAGAAAACCGGAGCTCCTGGAGGAAACCCACCCAGACACAGGGAAAACATACAAACTCCACACATACCCTGACCATCTTCAAGACCACGAGCCACTGTGCCACCCTAGATCACAAATAAACATTCAACAATTTGTCAACTATTTTATTCCATCCTCAACCTTTAGGTAGCAATTACTAGCACATTCAAACTGATGTCCCACCTTATGCCAAGTTTACACTACACGACTTTCAGAGTTGCCGGGTCGCTATACAGTTCACACTACACAACTGGACTAGGGCAGTTGTAGCCTAGTGGTCAAGGTACTGGATTAGTAAGCAGAAGGTCACTGGTTCAAGCCCCACCACTGTCAGGTTGCCACTGTTGGACCCTTGAGCAAGGCCCTTAACCCTCAATTGCTTAGACTGTATACTGTCACAGTACTGTGAGTCGATTTGGATAAAGGCGTCTGCCAAATGCACAACATGTAAACATGTAAACATGGATCTCTTGCACTCGGGAGTCTTTTAAGTCATTGTGGTTTTCACGATAGGGGGTCACACACTACACGATATATCACCAGGATGAGTCGGTCTGGTCTCCCAAACTACAACTTATTATGGTACAGATCACAAGTAAACATTCAACAATTTGTCAACTATTTTATTCCATCCTCAACCTTTAGGTAGCAAATACTATCACATTCAAACTGATGTCCCACCTTATGCCAAGTTCACACTACACGACCTTCAGAGTTGCTATACAATTCACACCACACAACTGGATCTCTTGCACTCGGGAGTCTTTTAAGTCGTTGTGGTTTTCACACTACATGACTGATCGGTGATAGGGGGCTTCAAACTACACGATATATCACCAGGATGAGTGGGTCTGGTCTCCCAAACTACGCTTTGTCACGAAAACAAACACGAGAAGTGATGAGGGGTTTAATGAAACCCAGTCAAAAAATGCACGTCAACAAGAAGCGAGAGATCAGTTGTTTGTGCGCTGATGTGTAGTGTAAAAGAAAAGAAGAAAAATAAATGAATCTGAGTGGATTTGGCAACACGACCAGCAGGGATTGTGTTCTGTAGTGAGTTGGAGGTTTATAAAAAATTTTTTTTGCAATGCATCATTGATATTATGGTTTGAAATACTGTAAAACGTATTATGGTACAAATACTTTAAAACTTGAGTGTATGTCGATGTATTCTTTTTTTATATATACTGTATGTTATTTATGCATTTTCTCCCCTTTATCTCCCTTTTTGGTGCGTCCAATTGCCCGATTGCATCATGCTTCCTCTCCAATAATGCCGATCTGCTCTGATTGAGAAGAACGAAGCTAAATCACACCCCCTCTGACACATGGGCAGCATGCTGTATACATTTTATCACCTCCACTTTGACGAGTAAAATGCAGTTTAGCGTTGTGTACGGAGAGGACACACCATGAGAGCACTCTTTTCTCATCTCTCTTCAGGCGCCATCAATCAGCCAGCAGAGGTCGTAATTACACCAGTCATGGAGAAAGACCTCATCCGGCTAAGTCACGCCCATATCTGAACAACAGGCCAATCGTTGTTCATGTAGCCGCTAAGCCTTAGCCGGTAGGCAGAGCTGAGATTCGATACGATGTATTCAAGATCCCAGTTCTGGTTCCAGCGTGTGTTTTTACTGCTGCGCCACCTAAGCAGCCTTATGTTGATGTATTCTGATAGAAACTACTGTATATCATGCCCCTGTCTCGCGTTTTTACACTCCTCCCCCATGTTTCCAAACCCTGTATCTTGCATTATCATTGGCTGTGGTTCGATACCGCACTCACTGCCAGTCGGCCGACTGATCCAGATATCTAGCATGCTAGATATTTTTCTTCAGTCGAGCCGCTCAGATCGAGTTGTTGAACAGTTCAACAGTCGGCGAGCGAAATTCAGGGCAAAAATCGTGTCGTGTGAACTAGGCATTAGCAACACTCGTTTCCCATCATTTAAAGATCTATTTAAAGATCTGGCCCTGCAAGACACCTCTTCTCATTATTGACTTCATTATTGACTATGATTATATAATATCAATGATCTGCTTTCAACTTTGTGGCAACACGTTCGAGATCCATGACAGGTTTGCTGTGAAGCAACTCCAGTAACCTGCACAGATCCTTGACCTCAACCCTATTAAACACCTTTAGGATGATTTGGAATGTCGATTGCCATCCAGTTGTTTCTGCACCGACTCTGTGGTGGACTTGGTGTGTGTGTGTTCATGTGTAACAGAGTGACTCCTCTCAGCTCACCTCGGCTCCCCCCTCTCCGAAACGCACCCCTGGTGGTAACTCCTGTGAGAGTGGCGTGATGTCTCTATCAGACTGTCAGAAACAAAGAGTGGGAGATAGCCCCGGGCTGCACCGTTCCCCCGGGCCCAATCAAACTCTTCATGCTGCACCGAGTCCTGCTCTTTCACCGGCTACCAAACTGCAGCAGCAGAGCACAGACTGGGGTGGGGAGGTAAGGAGGGGGTTCAGCACTGAATTTAGAACTGACTTTTCTATGTGTGTGCTATTTTTATAAAAGCAGACTGCTGACTTACTTACACAGCTATATTAAAAAAAAGAAGACATTTTGATCCTTTTTTTCTCTCTGAGACAAACCGTGATATAAAGAGCAGGGTGGGTTGGCATAGCGGGGCTTGTTGGCACCAGAGGTTGGCTGGCAGGCTTATTTTCTAGGTTATCTAGGGACGCTATCCTAAAAATGTAAAATTAGAATGTTTTCCATTTTGACCCACGTTCATTGATTTTATTAATGAAGACTTGAGGGTTACAGTTGGGACTTTTGTGTGTGTAAAAAAATACATGAATACAACATAAAAAACATTTCATATTGATCAGGGTCTAAGTGGTTCGGCGCCACACAGAAAAAAAAATAAGCACAAGGTGAGAATATGCCCTGCCCAGGGTGCTAGTTTATTGCAGACTAACACAACTCACTCACTCACTGTCTTAACCGCTTATCCAATTAGGGTCTCAAAGGGTGCTGGAGCCTATCCCAGCTTTTCAATGGACACAAGGCACACAGTAACACCCTGGACTGGTCGCAGGGCAGACACACATACACACACACTCATACCCATTCACCTATAGGGCAATTCAGTTTCTCCAATTAACCTGACTGCATGTTTTTGGACTGTGGGAGGAAACCGGAGCTCCCGGAGGAAACCCACGCAGACACGGGGAGAACATGCAAACTCCACACAGAAAGGACCCGGACCGCCCCGCCTGGAGATCGAACCCCGGACTCTCTTGCTGTGAGGCGACAGTGCTACCCACCGAGCCACTGTGCCGCCCCTAACACAACCAGTGATATACTTTTTTACTTACAGTGGGTGACTAAGAGTCATTGATACCAGAGGCTATAGACCAACATAAGTGGACCAAACTGGATCATACAGCAGATCTTTTAATACTGGTTATGAGGTAAATGTGTCACAACACACAGTGCATCCAACCCTCCTGTGTATGGGGCTGCATACTTGCATAAGCCAGTGAAAATGTCCTGTTTTCTCCATGATATTATAGATGGCATGTACATGTGCATTGTTTACCCTTGGCAGAAATGGCATCAGGATGAACTGTAGGTACAAGACCAAAGTGGTTTCATCTTTTACAAACAAGACACAAAAAGGCCAGATGGGTCTGCTCCAAAATGCATGGCAACAAAACATAGGCTGCGTCCGAAATCGCATACTTGGTACGTACTAAATTGGAGGCAGTGCGCACTGCTCGGCGGGTAAGGCAGTACGTTCTGTCAGTACACAAGTGTGCAGTATGCACCCAACCTCGGATATACTATGTCCGCCATCTTACCAACGTCACGTGATGCATGACGTCACATTGCCACAGTTATAACAATTTTTAAATCAGACAAAATTAATTCTGTTGTTCTCCACAAAGTTAATCATAACGTTGTTCAATTATTCGGACACGCTACCCGCTCTCGCATACTGCTTTTGCGTACTGTTCAGTATGGAAGTATGCAATTTTGGACACAGCCATAGTTATTCTGTGAGGAATCCCTTCCTGATGCAACCATCCTATTTATCCAGGTCTTGGACTGGCATGGTGAGTGCACTGTGATGCATTTCCCTCAATGCCTATAGGTTCATATTACGCCATGCTCCTTTTGTGTTTGTGAGCCAAGTGTGGAGGACTGTTACGCCACTAAGAAGCCCATAACTAAAAATTAGGTGTGCTGTGTATACACTGAACACATACAGTATCCTAATAATTGCTTTTAGGTGTATCAGTCACACTCATTGTTAACATCTTTTTACAATTATTTTATTTAATTTTCATCTTTACCACTGCTTTATTCTGATTAGGGTCATGATGGGTCTGAATTCCACATAAACAGTGGGTGCAAGGCAGGAAAACACAGTGGGCGGTAACACCTTCCTCTCCACCCCAGACATAGCCAGTCATGTCTGTGTCGGCACTCGTCGAGCTGACAACACCAGCTAAGATTTGAACCCAAATCTCAGCGATGGTGGGCTGGTTCAATAGACTGCTGCCCCGAGCATCTGTAATTAATTATATAAAATACGAGGGATCTTCAAAAAGTTTCTGCACTTTTATATTTTGCCTGGAAACGGTGAGAGTGGGAGAAGTAGTAATTGGTCGTGTCTGAAAGACTGAGAGAGAGAGAGAGAGAGAGAGAGAGAGCTTATAGTCTGGATTTATCGCCATCTGATTTCCACCTTTTTGGGCCGCTCAAACAAACTTTAAGACAGGGGTGTCAAACTCATTTTCACCGAGGACCACATCTGCATTATGGCGGCCCTCAAAGGGCCGATTGTAACATACCCTGCTGTGATTTTGCCTAGTCTTGGACATTTTGTTGTTTTTTTGGAGGCTAAATTCTGTGTTTTGTGTCAAAATGCCAAATTTATACTGTATATTTATTATGTATATCTAGATTTATATTGTACTACTTTACCACAGACACGGCCTCATAACACAAGAGACGTAAAGTTTTTTCTTCTTGAAGCACAAACGTATTTGCTTCCCATCTTTCATTAAATTACCCTCCTTCTGCTTCAATTTTCTCTTCTTGTACATTTTAGGATTATTTGTAAATATTTCTCAACATCAGTTGTTGGAAAGCCACCTCAGTTAAACGCTGATGTGGAAACACTGCCATCTAGTGGCGGGATGCGGTCACTTTGAGGGTCACTAAGGGTGTGTTCGAAAACCTAGGGAGCTGCCTTGCTGTCTTACTGCCTACATAGGCAGCTGCCTCAGTAGAGAGGATTCTAATAAGTCAATGACTTATAAGGCAGGTTATTCAAACGCGCTACTTAGACAGCGATTCCATCGGGTTTCGCTTACTAAGCTAACAGTTAGCATCTTGCCATTCAAACCAATGGGATGGGATGGCACAGCGTGCTAGCATGTCAACTAACATCTCCCTTCGTGTACCGAAAACGGTTGCATTTACTGACAAGCCCGAACTTGCAAATAAATACACTTTTTATCACAAGTTTATACAAATTAAAAATAATAATAATTTATTTACATTTGAAAATAACTTCATTCGTTTCTCCGCACTGTCCACCATGTTTAGTTTTTTTTTTCTGTGAGAGAAGAGCTGCCGCACTGAATGCTGGGATTGCCTTGATCGCTAAGGACGCTTCCGATGCTCACTAGGTCTTGAGCGAAAATACCATTGAAATTTTAAGATGCCTAACTAGACAGCTTATTAAGGCATCTAGGATTTCGAACAGCCTCATTCTCGGGAGCGCGCGTATGACGTAAAATGCTGCCTATGTAGAGAGCTCACTAGCTTTTCAAACACACCCTAAATTGGCATGCATTGTGGGAGATACAGTTTATGTAAGATTTTACAGTGTATATTAAGACAATCATATATCTTTTAAGCTCTCGCGGGCCACATAAAATGGTGTGGCGGGCCGGATTTGACCCGCGGGCCTTGAGTTTGACATGATGATGTGAAAGCAGCGGTGCATCAGTGGCTACACACTCAACCAAAAACATTTTTTGCTGATGGCATTAAAAAGTCGCTGGGAAATATGCATCAGAAGGTGACTATGTAGAAAAGTTATGTAATTTGTTTTTGAAATTCTTGAAATATATATATATATATATATATATATATATAAAAATATATATAAAACATATAATTATAATTATATGAAATAAATTATATGCTTCTAACTTTCTGGTTTAATAGTACAGTGAAGTTCCTTTCCTGTTCCAGCATGACTGCACACAAATCAAGAATCAAGGTCTATAAAGACATGGTTTGGTGAGTTTGGTGTTGAGAATCTGTCCTGCACAGATCACAGCTTTTTGGAGGAATTGTATAGTCTTTTGGAGCCATAGGCATGAAACCCCACTAACGCATTCATATATTTGTGGCAAGCTCTTTCAGAAAAGTTCAGACTGCCATAGCTGGAGAGGGTGGGCAAACTTTATATTAATGGCCATAATGTTGATGGCAAGCAACAATCTTATGGTCTGGTATGCACATACTTTTGTTCATAGTGTCAGTATAGTGTATATTTTTGACCAATCAAATTGCAATATAAGTAACTTACATTTTTTATTTCTTCAACAAATGTGTTTCAATATTCTAGTCACAAATTTCAAAGACTACCATGACATGCATGTCTTTTAAAAGTGTGTAAATATGCCGCCCAGGTGACGCAGCGGTAAAACACGCTAGCACACTAGAGCTGGAATTTTGAATATATCGTATTGAATCTCAGCTCTGCTATCCGACTGGGCTGGGCGGCCACATGAACAACGATTGGCTGGTGTTCATAGGGTGGGATGAGCCGGACCAGGGTTCCTCATAACTGGTGCAATTATGACCTCTGCTGGCTGATTGATGGCGCTGATCAGGGTGTGGCTCTCCATGCACAAGGCTGATCCGAACATGAACTCGCCTTGTGCGGGTGAAAAAATGCAGTCGGTACTGCACACATATCGGAGGGGGCGTGTGTCAGTTGTGAAGCTCCTCAGTCAGCAGTGGAGGGTTGTATCGGTAGAGGTAAAGCGTAACGCAATCAGGGTAATTGGATATGACTAAATTAGGGGAGAAAATTGGGGGGAAAAATGTGTAAATACATTTGACTTTTAACTGTATGTTTTGCAATTATGGAAAATGATTTACACAGTAATATTAAATATATTTAATGCAGCATTCTTAGTGGAACAGTTTGCCTGTAATAAAATTAAACCATTCCCACTTTCATTTACTGCATAATGTGAAACGATGCCTGAAATTTCGAATCTGAATCTGAGCCGTAATTTTAATTAACCTCCTATGAGATCCAAACACTTAATACAATAATGATTAATACCACTGATCATCATTTAATAAAATATAATTGCACCCAAATGCATTTTGTAGCCTGATTTAAGCTGCAGTGCTGAAAATGTAGCTTTTTTTTATTCTAAAAACCCTCAAATGGAAAAGAGACTGGGAATGTGTATATAATATGAATAAATAAGTTGATGAGAGAGCAGCTCCATTTACTGTACTTGGGGCACCATCAGTGAGAACAACACTACAGAGTGATGGTGCTGTTGGAGAGCCATTAGGCACTAGGGGTGATTTTAATGAAAATGGGAGAGACTAAGTGCAGCAATGGAGAGCATTCGCTCAGACTCTCTGTGTCTCTGAGTCTCTCTCTCTGTCTCGTTGATCGTTGTAAATCTGTGTGAGTGTGATGAGCTCTCTCATCTGGACCTTGTTATTGTGATAGAACAACAAAAGCAGTGCATTAGCCTGCTGCTCTGGACTCATGCGGGTCTTTGATGTGTTCATGTGAGCACAGTGCAGTTATGGTCAGAGTCCTCCACTAAAGCAGGGGTACACTGGGTAATCACAAGCCCTCACTGCACGCCGCTGTGTTTATACACAGAAAAGATCCTCCGCAGCCAAAGGTAGCACTGAGGACGTGAGCAATAAAAACACACACTCGAGAAGTCAGCTCTGAGTTTTTTTTTTATAAGAATGAACTCGCAAAATACAAAGAGTAGAAAATATGGATACAAAGAATACAGTGTGAATAAAAATAAAAACAAATCTTAATAAGTACAATGATTTTTTTTGTCTCGAAAAGAATATATTTACATTACGGACCCCCAATAAATATAACTGATATTTGCACCAAATTGCAAATAATATATTTCATCAATACAGTGTATGTTGCTATATATACTGTACTTTAGTTAGGAAGTATTTGACTGTATTTTTAAGCACTTTTTAAAATAAAATATTATACAGTGTATATTTATTCAAAGCATTTGGTTTCCTTTGATGTACAAATTGTGTAAATATACAATACTTTGGTATATATATATATATATATATATATATATATATACGTATATATATATATATATATATATATATATATATATATATATATGTGTGTGTGTGTGTGTGTGTGTGTGTGATATGCATATACATGTTTATATATGTTTATATACAGTGGTACCTTAAAACTCTATGTCAATTGGTTCTGGGAGTGGCATTTAGTTTAAAAGGCGTTGAGTTTCAAAGTATTTTTACACATAAGAATGTATGGGAAACCTGTTAATGTGTTTCATGGTCCCATGTAACTGCATATATTTGAGGCTAATGTAAAATAATGGGGTTGTTTTTGACACTTACACACTGAAAATAACACAAATATAATATAAAAACACTAAAATTAACAAATAATTATAAAACCTGCACTTTACCTTTACTTCTTTATTGTTTCCTTAGGCTTCTTAATCGTGGAGATGCTTGATCTTGGAATACCGTACTCTTTAGCGAGTTCAGTAAGGGCGCATTGACATGAGAAGTGGCAGAACCGCTTTCGCACTGGCTGTGCCGCTATTTTTTATGGAGTGTGGCGGTGCACAAAGCTTAACGTGACTTTATGTACTAAAACAACAAGCAAGGAATTTCATTAGTCATGAGAACTTATAAGCAGTAATAATTAAGAGAGGTTAAGTGTTCATATGTCGTTCCTTTAATACATTAAGTCACGTTAAGCTTTTTTTTTAACAATAAGTATTTTTGACTCTTTCGGAAAAACAGATTCTTACAATTTCTTAGAACCTCGAGCTATAACACAAGTTTAAAAGTGAAACAGGAAAAAAATCCATCTAAACACAGATATATGTGGAGCTTTCAGAGTGAATCTGATGGTTATTCCACACTAATGCAGATTTGTATCATATTCACACTTTGATGACGTTTTACCGCACCGCTCAAGCCAAGCGCTGAACAAAGTGGCAGTCGCACACACATCGAGTTTAAGGAAAACGTGTGGGGGTACAAATTTCTCGGTGAAGGGTGTCGAGTTTCAAAGATTTCGAGTTTGGGGTCGAGTTACAAGGTACCACCATATATATATACAGTGTATCACAAAAGTGAGTACACCCCTCACATTTCTGCAAATATTTAAGTATATCTTTTCATGGGACAACACTGACAAAATGACACTTTGACACAATGAAAAGTAGTCTGTGTGCAGCTTATATAACAGTGTAAATTTATTCTTCCCTCAAAATAACTCAATATACAGCCATTAATGTCTAAACCACCGGCAACAAAAGTGAGTACACCCCTAAGAGACTACACCCCTAAATGTCCAAATTGAGCACTGCTTGTCATTTTCCCTCCAAAATGTCATGTGACTTGTTAGTGTTACTAGGTCTCAGGTGTGCATAGGGAGCAGATGTGTTCAAATTAGTAGTACAGCTCTCACACTCTCTCATACTGGTCACTGAAAGTTCCAACATGGAACCTCATGGCAAAGAACTCTCTGAGGATCTTAAAAGACGAATTGTTGCGCTACATGAAGATGGCCAAGGCTACAAGAAGATTGCCAACACCCTGAAACTGAGCTGCAGCACAGTGGCCAAGATCATCCAGTGTTTTAAAAGAACAGGGTCCACTCAGAACAGACCTCGCGTTGGTCGTCCAAAGAAGCTGAGTGCACGTGCTCAGCGTCACATCCAACTGCTGTCTTTGAAAGATAGGCGCAGGAGTGCTGTCAGCATTGCTGCAGAGATTGAAAAGGTGGGGGGTCAGCCTGTCAGTGCTCAGACCATACGCCGCACACTACATCAAATTGGTCTGCATGGCTGTCACCCCAGAAGGAAGCCTCTTCTGAAGTCTCTACACAAGAAAGCCCACAAACAGTTTGCTGAAGACATGTCAACAAAGGACATGGATTACTGGAACCATGTCCTATGGTCTGATGAGACCAAGATTAATTAGTTCGGTTCAGATGGTCTCAAGCATGTGTGGCGGCAATCAGGTGAGGAGTACAAAGATAAGTGTGTCATGCCTACAGTCAAGCATGGTGGTGGGAATGCCATGGTCTGGGGCTGCATGAGTGCAGCAGGTGTTGGGGAGTTACATTTCATTGAGGGACACATGAACTCCAATATGTACTGTGAAATACTGAAGCAGAGCATGATCCCCTCCCTCCGGAAACTGGGTCGCAGGGCAGTGTTCCAGCATGATAATGACCCCAAACACACCTCTAAGACGACCACTGCTTTATTGAAGAGGCTGAGGGTAAAGGTGATGGACTGGCCAAGCATGTCTCCAGACCTAAACCCAATAGAACATCTTTGGGGCATCCTCAAGCGGAAGGTGGAGGAGCGCAAAGTCTCGAATATCCGCCAGCTCCGTGATGTCGTCATGGAGGAGTGGAAAAGCATTCCAGTGGCAACCTGTGAAGCTCTGGTAAACTCCATGCCCAGGAGAGTTAAGGCAGTTCTGGGAAATAATGGTGGCCACACAAAATATTGACACTTCAGGAACTTTCACTAAGGGGTGTACTCACTTTTGTTGCCGGTGGTTTAGACATTAATGGCTGTATATTGAGTTATTTTGAGGGAAGAATAAATTTACACTGTTATATAAGCTGCACACAGACTACTTTTCATTGTGTCAAAGTGTCATTTTGTCAGTGTTGTCCCATGAAAAGATATACTTAAATATCTGCAGAAATGTGAGGGGTGTACTCACTTATGTGATACACTGTATATATATATATGTGTGTGTGTGTGTGTGTGTGTGTGTTAAGGTGTACATGTGTTTAAGTGTATGTCTGCCCTGCGATGAACAGGCTCCAGCACCCCCCAGGACCCCGATTAGAGTAAGCGGCTTAGAAAGTGAGTGAGTATAGTATATATAAAGCTAAATGATTATATGGTGACTGATTATCTGTAATTGTAATATAATACAGTTGTAAAAGCTATTACACAAGGATCAATACACATCACTGCAGACAGATATAAAATTTCTATATCATGGACACAATTAGGTGTCCCAGGTCAATAACTCAAAACAAACGACACAATTAAATCAGACTCACTCAGACTTAAATGAAGCTTTTGGAAAGTCCTAACCTGAGCATGTTAAAGAAATTGTAGCAACATATTAATAACATATTAAGTCAGTTGTACTGGTATGAGTGTATTAGGTACACCAGTGCAGCAGTGCTTGTTGGGGTTTTGAAACACTTGACTGTCAGTGCTGGGAGGAGGATTATTCTCTAAACAATTATGCATTAAGCTGTGTCCTATAATCAGAAACAGTCCCTTGATATGGCTGTCGAGGTAGGTAGCACTGTCGCCTCACAGCAAGAAGGTCCTGGGTTCGATTCCCAGGTGGAGAAGTCCTGGTCCTTTTGGTGGGGAGTTTGCATGTTCTCCCCATGTCAATGAGGATTTCCTCCAGGTGCTCCGGTTTCCTCCCACAGTCCAAAAACATGCAGTCAGGTTGATTGGAGATACTAAAAGTCTGCCTAGGTATGAGTGTATGGGTATTTGCCCTGTGATGACCTTTCTGGGTGTTTCCTGCCTTTCGTCCAGTGAATCGGACCCTCCACTATCCTTAATAAGATCAAGCGGTGGTAAAACAGACAATAAATAAATGAATGGCCCTTAATAAAATAAAACCTCAAAAAATTAAATAGCCACAGTCTTTAACTGTATACCTGTTATGTATAAAACTTTACACTGATACTTGTACAACACACTGCAATTCCATCACTATGTCAGTGTTACTGCAGTAAAAAAAGGTACTTTTCATTAATGGAAGGGGTGTAGGAAGGTGACAAAATGTATAGAGCAAGAGATGGGATACACTAGAAAATATGTATAAAGAATTTTGTATTCTATGCATAAAATCAGGTGAACTGCTTTCGAGGTAAAGTATTTATGTTATTTACTGTAATTAATGTATTTTATTAATAATTGATGAACGAATTGCTTGTTTTTAGCAGAACTACATGCATGGTCCCATGTACATGCTCTATTTATGCCCCACACGCTGACCTGCAAGTCACCTGCAAGCACAATCCCATATCAAAAGAAACATACTGTACACACACACACTCACACACATAGGGAGGGGTAAACCACTTCTGACCACAGTCTGGCCCTTTCATCCAGAACAACTTACACTAATACTAACGCTTCTTCTTCTGCCCGCTCTGGTTGCCAGTTGCTTTCAGCTCACTATACTGCACCTGTAAAAACAAATAGCACTTTGGTGGAAGGCAGGTAATCTGAGCTTAGGCTGCCGCACATTAATGGCTCCCCTGAGAGAAGCCGCTTGCAGTGGGAAAGCAAAGTGGGCATGCCTGTAATGAATCATTTTTTAAAACACAGGAGCAGAGGGGATTAATCACAATCACCAGGATTTGAAGAAAAAAAGTGTACGGGTTCCTCAGCGATCTACAAACCCCCATTCTTAATACTGCAGACTAACTTGTATCAGATGCAGATGTGTAGCGCTTGAGCAGCTCTTCTCTCCCAGGTCTATGGAAGCTGGCAAGTTGTGGGTTGTGCCCTTCCAAGGAAACTTTTCGCGCAGGGCTAATTATAGCCACTCGTAGGCAGGAGTCTGTGTCTCGGCTGCGCTTCTCTTGATTGAGCGCTTTTGCTGGTCTTTCCAAAGATACCGCTTATTTTTCCTTTTTATTACAGGCACCCTGAACTCTAACCTCTGCTCCCCCGCCTCTTATAACTATTGGAACATGGTGAGAATCTGAAACTCTCGCCATAGGTTTTTGGCTACATACCCACATAAAGTTACTTACTGTTTACTTTAAATAATAAATGTGTGCGAGATTTAATACTTAATATAACCAAAGTTAAAAATGAAACACTGCTTATGTGATGTTTAACTGCTGATTGTACAACCCCCAATTCAGAAAAAGTCAGGACAGTATGGAAAATGCAAATAAAAATGCAGTGTTCCTTACATTTACTTTGACTTTTATTTGATTGCAGACAGGATGAACCTGAGATATTTCATGTTTTGTCTGCTCAACTTCCCCCCCTCTGCTCAACTTAATTTCATTTATTAATAAACATCCATTTCTGCATTTCAGGCCTGCAACACATTCCAAAAAAAGTTGGGACAGGGGAAATTTAGGGCCAGTAAGGTGAAAAAACTAAATATGTGAAAATGATTGAAATGTTTAAAAACAATGAACCTCAAAGAAAGATTGGAAGGGATTTGCATATTTCTCCCTCTACAGTGCATAATATCATTAAACCATTCAAGGAACCGGGAGGAATTTTAGTGCGTAAAGGCCAAGGACTCAAGCTTAAGCTGAACGCCTGTGATCTTCGATCCCTCAGGTGGCACTGCATCAAGAACCGCCACTCAACAATAGCTGATATAACCACATGGGTGAGGGATTACTTCGGCAAACCTTTGTCAAGCACTACTAGTTCCATGCACAAATGCCACTTAAAACTTTACTGTGCAAAAAAGAAGCCTTATGGTAACCATGTCCAGAAGCGGCGTCGACTTCTCTGGGCTCTGAGGCATCTAGGATGGACCATCGCACAGTGGAAACATGTATTGTGGTCAGATGAATCAGCATTCCAGGTCTTTTTGGAAATAATGGATGCTGGGTGCTTCAGACCAAAGACAAAAAGGACCATCCAGACTGTTATCAGCAACAAGTCCAAAAGCCAGGGTCTGTCATGGTATGGGGTCGTGTCAGTGCCCTTATCAAAGGTCATTTACACTTCTGTGATGGCAGCATTAATGCAGAAAAGTACATCGAGATCTTAGAGCAACATGTGCTGCCTTCAAGACGTCATCTTTTCCAGGGACGTTCATGCATTTTTCAACCAGACCTGACCTATCCCTAATGGAGAATGTGTGTAGAATTTTGAAATGAAAACTACGACCCCGTACTGTTGCACATCTTAAGACGTGTTTGCAGGAAGAATGGGACAAAATAAAAGCTGAAACACTAAATCACTTGGTATCCTCTGTGCCAAAACGTCTTTTGAGTGTGGTGAAAAGGAATGGTAACATTTCAAAGTGGTAAATGCTTTACTGTCCCAACTTTTTTTTTAAATGTTTTGCAGGCCTGAAATGCAGGAATGGATGTTTATTAATAAATGAAATGAAGTTGAAATAAAACATGAAATATCTCAGGTTAATTATGTCTGCAATCAAATAAAAGTCAAAGTTAAGGTAAGAAACTCTGTGTTGTTTTGTTATTTGCATTTTCCATGCTGTCCCAACTTTTTCTGATTTGGGGTTGTAAGAGATAAAGCCATGTAATCTTCCTAAACACTGCATGTAAAACAGTTCATACTAAAGTGATTTTTTCTAATTTACTACCCTGGTAAACAAAAAGTCCTGTTATTGTTAAGTTTAAATATTTAGGAACAACAACAGCTCAGCTGCTAAGTAATAATAGGTCATGCAAGCTCATGGGATAAAGATTTTTAAATAGTTGATTGTCAGCACAAGAACTTCTCATCAAGAGCACCATAAATTAGGTTTACATGGTTAAGGAGCTACACATAAGCCTAAGATCAATGTACAGTTCCAAAGATTCACTTTAGTTGATTTCATTCATTTTAATAATTACATGCACCAAATCATGGCCAACCTTAAAAATTAGCTCCATAATTGTAAGGGGTGGTTCTGGGGCTAGACAGACTCCGGCAACTAGAGGTCAACAGCTAGCCGGCAATCAGGCCTAAAGCACAACACCTGTGCACAGGTCTATAAAGAGGGGAGAGAAGCAGGCAGTACTTGCTGGGTCTTTGTCTCATGTTGAGCAAACACAAACAGCCGGTACTCTGGGTAGAGGACTGAGAGCTTTCACTCTCACCCTCATTTCTCTCTTGTCTCAAATACCTCTCTCTTGCAAAAAATAAATAAATAATAGTTAATATTAGTTCTTCATTCTCTCAGTTCATCTGTTGTAGTTCTACTCTTCTGTTGGGAAAGCTGTTTGTAATAATTTCCTCTTTTCCTCGTGTATCTTGAGGTGAACAGTGTTTCCCCTGGCAGTCCTTTGTTCAGTTTTTTCCCCACTCAAACATTTCCCCAAAACGGGTGTTTTTTGTATTTCTCATTTGTATCTCTTTGAGTTTATTTGGGTTCTTACTATAGTGCTTGATTAGGTGAGTGGTAGAGTGCTTGGACAGTAATGCAGCGGCCCGAGTTTGAGTCCCACTCAGAGAGTCTTTTATTTTAAAGGTCAATTATCTGTTCTACGATCAGACTACTAAGCATTTGGGTCCTCCTCCTAACTAGTCTGGTAGCTCACCCAGTTAAGACACCTGTGTGGTACACAGGGGTTCGGTGCTCAAATCTCCCACTGGGTGAGCACCATTACAATAATAAGCCAAAAAGTTTTTTTTTTTTACAAAATGTATACATGGGTGTAGTATGTGGACCTGACCATAAGCAATTAATTCCCACAGTTTTTGGAAGGAGATGTGTGTCCATATATTTTTGCAGATTTTGTGTACACTGATCAGGCATAGCATTATGACCACTGACAGGTGAAGTGAATAACACTGATTATTTCATCATCACGGCACCTGTTAGTGGGTGGGATATATTAGGCAGCAAGTGAACATTTTATCCTCAAAGTTGATGTTAGAAGCAGAAAAATGGGCGAGCGTAAGTATTTGAGCGAGTTTGACAAAGGCCAAATTGTGATGGCTAGGCGACTGGGTCAGAGCATCTCCAAAACTGCAGCTATTGTGGGGTGTTCATGGTCTGCAGTGGTCAGCATCTATCAAACGTGGTCCAAGGAAGAAACAGTGGTAAACCGGCAACAGGGTCATGAGCGGCCATGGCTCATTGATACACGTGGGGAGCGACGGCCGGCCCGTGTGGTCCGATCCAACAGACGAGCTACTGTAGCTCAAATTGTTGAAGTTAATGCTGGTTCTGATAGAAAGGTGTCGGAATACACAGTGCATCACAGTTGCAGGGATGTTTTGACAGCAAAAGGGGGACCAATACAATGTTAGGAAGGTGGTCATAATGTTATGCCTGATGTCATGTTCATGTCCATATACTTTTGCCCATTTATATTTATTTATATATAAATATATACATATATTTGCAAAAGTGTTTGTTTGTCTCTTCCAAAACCAATAACCTGGTGGTGAATCTGTAGCGTAATTGAGTGCACACTAATTACCAGGACCGATTATGGGAACAAAACGATAGAGACAGAAGGTACAAAGACACCAGTGGCTGCTGAGGAACATGAAACCCTCCTCAGAACTGGCAGATGCTTCTCGTTTTAGGACAGAGGAGCTGCCGTATGAAGTCCAGATTTAAAGGCTGTGCGTTTGAAGAACCGCAAAGTCACTAATTGCTAAACCATTGACAAAAAATATTCAGAAAGGAGTCAATCTGTCTTCTTATTTTGGAGGCACACATTGTTTCTGGGACACAGGTGTGTAAATGGCAAATGGGTTCTAGTCCATTTGCATGTGATTTGCATTTGGCCGTGATAAAAGCTATGTCATTTAATCATCATTTATTTTAAATAGCTGCTTCCACCCAGAAACAGTGGGCAGGGAGGCAGGAATATACCCTGGGCAGGGTGTCAGTTAGTCGCAGGGCAGCACATACACACCCACTCACTTACTTACACCTACGGGTAATTTAGAGCAACCAATTACTATTTATATATTATGTTTTTGAGAGGTGGGATAAATCCAGAGTACCTGGAGAAACCCACAAAGTGACTGTAGGAGCTAGCTGCCTCTGCCAAAACTTTGGGTTATGGTGGAACCAGAGGTTGGACAACAATCCAAAGTTTGATGACCACAGAATTAAGTATCATCAGTATCATCACAGTTCCTGACCTAAACCCTATTGAAAAGCTGTGGGGTGATCTGAAGGAGAAACAGCAGCCTGAAGGATCTGGAGAGCGTCTTTCTTGACGAGAGCTCTAGATGGCATGATTAGTGTTTTATGTTGGCGAATGGGGCTTGTACAAAGCACTTAATGCAGGAGTGGAAACACATGGGTTTGTTTTTTTCTAATTGTCCTCCCAATCTAGTCATACCCAGTTACCCGATTGCATTATGCTTCTTCTCTACTGATGCTGATCCCCACTGCTGATTGAGGAGAGCGAGACTGACACACGCTCCCTCCGACACGTGTGCAGTACTCGACTGCATTTTTTTCACCTGCACGAGGCGAGTTCATATGTGGATCAGCTTTGTGCACGGAGAGCCACACCCTGTCCACATTATTCCTCGACTCAATCAGCCAGCAGAGGTCGTAACTGCACCAGTTATGAGGTCCCTAACAGGCTCCCACCCTGTATGAACAACAAGCCGATCGTTGTTCATGTAGCCGCCCAGCCCCTGTTTTCCCCCTGTAATTGTACTAGGTGTTAATACAGTAAACGTGTCAATTTATTCCGCATTTTGACTTGATGGTGCTTTAACATACAATGTTGTATGGAAGGAAAAAAACAACCTCATTAATCAATATTTTTCATTAAACATTGTTCAAAAAATTGCCATTTGGGTTGGCACAACAGTATAAGACGCCAGCAGGCTACCGATCTGCAGAGACATGATTGGCTAATGTCTGTAGGAAAGGGGGTAGGGGAGCTAAACAGCCAAGGCATTGAGAGGTGCACCTATCAGTGCACTCTTAGTGCTGGTCCCAAGCTTTGATAAAAAAGGGGGGCATTTAGTGTAAAACTGTGCCATGATCCCTACAGTACTAGAACAGCCAAAAGGAAAATTAATAATAATAATTAATAATAATAATAATAATAATAATAATAATAATAATAATAATAATAATAATAATAATAATAATAATTAATAATAATAATAATAATAATAATAATAATAATAATAATAATCATAATCATAATAATACTGAATTGATTAGTGAGTCGCCAGTCAGCCAATTAGGGCAAATGAATATTTTGACCATTCTGCTCGTTGTCTGACAGATAGGAAATCTTACCTTTTGAACATCAGAAGGCACTCTTTTAAGAAAATTCAGTAACTCATTACTGTCGATGGCGTGTGGGTTGCGAAGCTTCTTTGTGAATTTGTTAACACCTATAAAAAGGAAGAAAATAAGCCACTGAATGTGCAACATTTCCAGCATTTGGATGGCACAATAAAATGTAATTATTTGTCACATTTAAAACTCGAGGCTTATTTCCCTACATTCATTTTAATATTGGACAGTTTGTTTTCTTTTGAGCAAGTGTAAAACCAAATATTCTATCAACAATATGCTTAAATTAGTAGTAGGCATAGCAGGGAAATGATTACATTCTTGTATCAACATGAAGCAGACTACTCAAAATTATTTGATGTATTTTTTTATTGAGTCTTCTTCTTTCTCAGCATGTGTTCCACCAGAACTCTCATCATAGGTGTGTAACACTAGCTTGCAGTGTACCTTAAGGGCATTTGTATTCCCCATCCGACAGACTAACCAACAGTAGATCAAATTCTCAATTCTGATCCGCTCTCCAAGGCAGCGCGGTGAGAATGGATGACTTTTCAAATGCCTTCAGTCAGCCGTCTGTAAGCTGTCAGCTCCAATCATAAGCAACTGTGATGTGTTAATATTTCCTAAAATGTTGATGGAATAACACTGCTGATCTGCTTGACACACTACTGAAAGTGAAAAATTGCTAACTTACCCCACAGCAAGACAAAGTAACGCAAGGGGATGAAGTAGAGTGCAAGAGCAGCGGTGAACAGAACCACACAGGCCAGGATGGACAAGAATGGAATTGACCAGTTGAATGTGCTGTAAAAAAATAAATAAAATAAAAATAAATAAATAAATAAATAAAATATTTTAATTTTTTTTAATACAGTGTTTTTCATTACTCACAAATGCACGAATAATTAATAAGAAGATTTTAATATATATTCCCAGTATACACTGATCAGCCATAACATTAAAACCACCTCCTTGTTTCTACACTCACTGTCCATTTTATCAGCTCCACTTACCATAAAGAAGCACTTTGTAGTCCTACAATTACTGACTGTAGTCCATCTGTTTCTCTGCAGATGCTGCTGTTTGAGTTGGTCATCTTCTAGACCTTCATCAGTGGTCACAGGACACTGTCTAAGGGGTGCTGTTGGCTGGATATATTTTTGGTTGGTGGACTATTCTCAGTCCAGCAGGGACAGTGAGGTGTTTAAAAACTCCATCAGCGCTGCTGTGTCTTACACACTCATACCAGCACAACAAACACTAACACACCACCACCATGTCAGTGTCACTGCAGTACTGAGAATGACCCACCACACAAATAATACCTGCTCTGTAGTGGTCCTGTGGGGGTCCTGACCATTGAAGAACAGCATGAAAGGGGGATAACAAAGCATGCAGAGAAAGAGATGGACTACAGTCAAGTAAGTGCATCTATATGGCAAGTGAAGCCGATAAACTGGACAATGTGTGTAGAAACAAGGAGGTGGTTTTAAAATTATGGCTGATCGGTGTATAACGCCATCTTTTAAGGCTTAATTATTACAAATTGCTTCAACATTACAAAATTCACCACCTAAACCTTGACTTGAGAACTGCGATAACTGTTTATAAACATGCATATATAAAACGTATTATACTGACGGCAATGTGACAATTAAAGTTGATATGTTGGTGTGGGGAAAAAAAAAACTACTTAAACATAAATTTGCTGGAATTTTTTAAGGCTCATCACTTTACAGACATGTGAAAACAGTGCATAACTAAATCACGAAGAAGTTCTTACTTCTTAATTCTTTCTCCGATACACGCTGCTTCATCTAGATAGGTCTGGACGGTGAGCACAATTTCTTGAACCATATGGATTTTCTCCATCAGTCCTCTTTTCTCTGCTTCCTAAAGAGGAAAAAATGACGAAAGCTGTCAATCACTGGGAAACAATGGATGAAGAACAGTTTATGTCCAGCATGCCATTAGGTGTAATTCATCTACTCAATGGCCTGTAATGAGCTACCGCAACTTCACATTTCTTTAGTGTCGGGGTGCTTTTGAAAATGAGGCAAATTCCTTGGTGGCATAGTTGGAGCAAGAATTTCAGCTTTTGTCTGATTTAAACAATGGAAGTGCACCACAATCAGAGATTAAGTGGAGAAAGAAGTAGATGTAAAAATGCCCATCAGCAATCAGGAGGCAGAGACGGAAAAAAGGGGGAGATGGATATGAAGCGAGGGAATAGAAACGCAAGGACTCTTGTTAGGGTTTCCAATCCACAACTCGGCGACGGGCGAGTGGAGGCTTGTTTTTGTGGAGTGCACACCAGCAGGTATCACACTTCTCAGCGCGAGGGCTAACAGCAAGATTGAGTGCTGCATCCGACTCAACAGATAAATCTATTACAGTCTGTGATCTAATGTGAGTGAATCTATAGCAGTGTATCTAATCTCATAATACAGAGTGATGTTTTTACTGAATATGAGAGAGCTGGGAAATCCCATTGCCGTTTTGTACTCCATGCATGATGGAGTATCGGGTTGCGATGTAATTCAAATTCACAAAACCAAATGGACTTTGAGACGGGGGGCCCATTTTACTTAGGGAAGATTGCCAGTATAATCTGAAGTCCAAAGAATGATCACATCAGAGATTCCTTCAGCCCTGGTGTGGCTCTCCTGAGGGGAAAAGGGGACGAAGGAGGGGGGAACAGAGCAAGCTGGGGATAACAGGAGTAATGCAAGCTAAAGAAAGCCAAGAAGCCCCACATCAAAAGCAGCAAATAATGACAGGAATAATGACATCGAGAGAGAGCCAGCGAGAGTCAAAGAGAGAGGCATGAGAGAACGAGAGGCGTGTGATTGAGGGGAGGATGTGGGGTGTCTATGTATGTGTTTAAAAGCCTCCTCTTCCTCCAGACAGAGCACTTAAAGACTTTATCGGCCCCTGGGAGAGAAAGGATGCGACTCACTACCAATCTTCATCGCCTCAGTCAAACACAGGAAACCAGAGGAAACATTCCCACACTTTTATGCTGTCTACCACACACTGAGACGGTGCCGTTTCCCAAGAAAAAATGCAATGCTCTACACCACTTTTATAGATTTTAAACTGGATAGACGGATGACAAGAACCTTTTATATTTATAAATATATATATATATACAGTATATATACAGTATATACAGTATATAACCCAAGATATTTGATGTTTTGTCTGCTTAACTTCATTTCATGTGTTAATATACCTCCAATCCTGCATTTCAGGCCTGCAACACTTTCCAAAAAAAGTTGGGACAGGGGCAATTTGGGGCTGGTAATAAGGTGAAAATACTTAAATGATGTGATTCCAAACAGGTGATGTCAACAGGTGATTGTAATCATGATTTGGTACAAAAGCAGCATCCAGGAAAGGCTGAGTCTTTGATGAGCAAAGATGGCCAGATGATCTCCAGTTTGTCATCAAATGTGTGAGAAAATTATTGAAATGTTTAAAAACAATGAACCTCAAAGAAAGATTGGAAGGGATTTGCATATTTCTCCCTCTACCAGTGCATAATATCATTAAACAGTTTAAGGAATCGGGAGGAATTTCAGTGCGTAAAGGCCAAGGGTGCAAGCTTAAGCTAAACGCCCATGATCTTAGATTCCTCAGACGGCACTGCATCAAGAACCGCCACTCAACAATAGCTGATATAACCACATGGGTGAGGGATTACTTTGGCAAACCTTTGTCAAGCTCTATAATACAGAGTTACTTGCACAAATACCACTTTGGAAACGTGTATTGTGAATTTCCCCACTGTGGGACTAATAAAGGATTATCTTATTGTGGTCAGACAAATCAGCATTCCAGGTCTTCCAAAGATGAAAAGGACCATCCAGACTGTTATCAGCAACAAGTCCAAAAGCCAGGGTCTGTCATGGCATGGGGCTGTGTCAGTGCCCTTGGCAAAGGTAATTAATAACAAATGAAATGAAGCCACACAAAGCCGAGGTCAGCGCTCAGAGGCTCAGGACTCTACACTTCCACATCAAAAAGCATTTGCGAATCATTGCTGTACATTTTAATGCCATTTTTACAGTAACAACTTCTATGGAACTGGGGTTGTACATACAATTTCAGTAGTTGATGTAAATTGTTAATATTCATCTAAAGCTGTCCCAAATAATCACATTTTATTACAAACAGAATACAAATGAGTACAAAAAAGAAAAGTAGATGCAAGATTCACAGAGGCTTAATCATGTCTCATGCTTGTACACACTGGAGTGCACTTAAGTGAATATGACATCAGCATTCCGTCCTTGTGCTACATCTTGAAGGTGATTCATTGGGAGTGAGTGAAGAGGGGGGTGAAAGGGCAGATATGGTACACTCAGTTGGCGTCCTGGGGTGTAGGTGGTGTAGGTCTGTGTGTTATAAGTTGGGGTCAGCTTACTTTCTGGCTTGGCACGGCAGGGCCTCTGAAACCAGGCTATATTTTCTTGCAGTCTTGTGGGACCCAGAACCGGGGGGTTGTTTTTCTTTTTGTCTCTTTCTCTGATGTGATTAAACCAGTGTGGATGTGCACAGTCTGACTGGTACCTAAGGCCAAAGGGAAGTCTGACTGGACACATGATTGTACAGGATTATTCTCTTTCCCTCAGGGAAGATGTGTGCTTAAAGTGTAAACATGTTGGGTTGTTATATTTTAATACCTTTATTAGCCTTATTTTTTTACAGTAGGGTGATCATACTGTTTTTCGGACATGTCCTTTTTCGGACCTAAACAATTCATCCAGCTAGGATTTCTAAATCACCACTAATGTCCAGGATTCGACTTTTGTAGTCTGTGTCTCTTTAGATCCCGCTTTCTCACACTTCTCTTTAAAATGCCCAGGCGCAAATGAAAATTCACAGATGAATTACAGAAAAAAATCAGTGTTTTTGTCTTGGTCGGGATCCTTGGAAAGCCGAATGCATGACCTGGAAAGCATTTCACACCACAACACATTACAGCAGCTACAGATCAATGGACTGCACGTCCGCCTTGTAAAAAAGTCTTTCCCTGGTTCTGAAACAGCATGAACATTTTCAAATAGTTGCATGGCTATTGATGCATTTGTCAAATATTTAACCCCCTACCTATCACACATTGTGCCAGCAATTACATGAAATTACCAATCCAACTCATCCACCTCACATCTGGCCCATGCTGCTATTCTGCCAAGTGGTCTTTAAAAAAAAAATATAATAATATGGTCACCCTACTATACAGCCATACCAAATATCAGGATGTTTACAGATCGTATTCTTTCACTGTTGTACTTGCATGTTTTTAACTTCAAAATATGGTAACAAATTTAAAGCCTATTTTATCAGACTGTGAAAAAGTAATTTAAGGATGTAATAGTACACAGAAACCTTTTAAATTGCTGGTGCCATCTCATAAGTTTAAAATTGTACTCTCAGTGCCAACTTTTGGGTGTAACCAGCTTCAGGCCTCAGAATATACAGTGGTACCTTGAAACCAGTGGCAATTTCTCTAAGACTGCAAAGAAAGCTCAGCTTCCCGTAAAATGTCAAAAATTAAATGGTGAAATATGTACAGTTGTGTTAACATTTCATTGACTACAAATGCGTTCGAACACGTTCATCTCGAAGACGAGTTCGTTCAGAATCAGCTACTTATCACAAATCAACTGACTCGAACTTCTCATACATTCCCGTAGCGTCAATGCATTTGCCCGCAGAAGCTGAGCGTCTATTCACTTCAATGGGACGTTTTTTTTCATTGCTTCGAAACTCGCCGGTCATTGGATAAATGCCACAATTTTGTCCCGCCCCCGGACGCTGAGCGTCTCTGGGGGTGAATGGAGTTGTGGGCGGGTCTGGACGCTGAGCTTCTGCAAGATGATTGGAGGATCAGTCGAAAGGCTGAATCCCGTTTTGATTGACAGCTATTTTGAGATCTACACCTTCACTTAATCACTGGGCGCTTCAGTCCCATCGCGGATTTAGCGAGTGAAGTCGAAAGACAAACTGCAACCCATTTCAGGCCATTTTCTTGAAAAGGAACAGAGGGCAGAATTTATGTGTAAATAAATTGACAAATTTTATGATGTAAGCCGACAATGAGCTTCCCCTCTTTGAAAGACCAGCAGCCGCCACTGCTTGAAACGTCAATTGGTTCTGGAAGTGGCATCGAGTTTAAAAGGCCTCGAGTCGCTAGCACACCAGCGCTGACATTTCAAACTTGTTGGTTCGAAACTCAGCTCTGCCATCCGGCTGGGCTGGGAGGCTGCATAAACAACGATTGGCTGTTGTTCATACAGGGTGGGGAGCCGGATAGGGTTGAATGTGGCTGGCTGGTTGATGGCACCTGCACAGAGTTGAGGAATAATGCGTTGATCAGGTTGTGGCTCTCCATACACAAAGCTGATCTGCATATAAACTCGAAAGAAACATATAAACATATGAAAAGATGCAGTCCGCTACTGCACACGTGTCGGAGGGGGCGTGTGTCAGTCTCACTCTCCTCAATCAGAAGTGGAGAGCTGAGCGCTGAACAAAACGAAAGTCGCACACGTTGAGTTTAAGGTAAATGTTGAGTTTAAGGGTACAAATTTCTCAAAGAAGGGCATCGAGTTTCAAATAATTTGAGTTTAGGGGATGTCGAGTAAAGAGTACAACTGTATTATTATTATTTTTGATAGAGATGCACACATTTACATTTCCCTAAAGCCTGAATGTGTAGATTATTATTATTATTATAAATAGTATTATAAGTAATATATATTTATGAATTAATATATATATACGTATATATATATACATATATATATATATATATATATATATACTGTATATATATATATATATATATATATATATATATATATATATCGTGCCAAGCCATGAAGTACCCAAACTAATAACACATATACCTTAAGAGTATCATATCTGCCTTTTCACACCCCCCCCTTCACTTCACTTGTCCCTAGGTGTAAGAGTGAATAAGTGAGTTTGTGTTGGCTTTGATGGATTGCTGCTTTTTCCACAGTGTATTTCTGTCTTACGCCCACTGTATTCGGGTGCCGCTGGACCCACCTCGACCGAGACCAGAGTAAACTGGATGACAAATGAAACTCATTTTCAAGTTAACACATTAAACACATACAGACGTTTCCATGCAGTGCTCATGTGCTACATCTAATTGGCACCTTCATTGCAATTTTCATGGGCCTGTTTTTTAATCTTTAGTATTCATCACAGTTGCTTAGCTGCTGGGCATCAGTAAATGTGCTTGTACACACACATAATGTGTTTCATTCCTGAATTAGCAGCTCGGCATAGTATTTGGAAGAGATAACTGTTTTTAGCACTGTGTGGATGAAGCTCACGCCATGGCAGGCGAATATTTTTAGCACATTATGGATATGAATCTGAAAGCCTGCAGCCACACGACGCTGGGGTCAGCGCTCAGAGGCTCAGGGCTCTACACTTCCACATATCCACGTCAGAAAGCAATAACACATCATCCGGCTATAAACCCGATCCTTTTCTGACCAGACATCAAGGGATAATGTGGTGATAAGCCGGGTCTATAGACATGACTATACACATTTAATGAACAGGGCGCTTTAATGGATACCAGTTAGCAGTCTCAGACCACTGCTACAAAACAAACTGAACCACATGCTAAATGAAAACCCATTAGCAATGAGCACTGTGTTTTCTGTGTGTATTTATAGCTGATTTATGATTACTATAAATCAGTGTTTGCCTAAGCTGTATAAATGCTTGCTGGTCTATGTATAAATAAAAAGAACAAGCTGCAATTTATTTATCTAGCCTGAGTTCAAACTAAAGACCAGCCTCCCTATTTAGATGCGTCTGCTGTGAACTTTTTCATAATGTATCTATTCCCCAGCGGAAGGCGGGCTTCAATTAATGATTCCGTTCTGTGCTTATTTTTGCGTTTCAAAGGAGCGCAGCAAAGCAACCAAATCCATTTGCCGTCGGAGGGAACGCTCCCCGGAGACCACATGGAAACTAGAGGAAAAATGGGCTTTGCTGAAACGGTAATGCTGCCTGTCCTCATTTCAAGCGCGTTCACTTCGGATGTTGCAAGTTAAACACAGAGACCGGACAGACAGCCCGTCACGGTACAGCACTGCAAGGTCAGCCCCACACCTCTGTGAACTCTGGTTAATCAAAAAATAAATAAAAAAGCCAAGACGTGATACAAAAAGTACCTTTTCATCCTCGTCTTCGTCCTCAGCTGTGGACATGTTCTCCTAGAAGAGAAGGAGAGCAGAGTTAGAAGAGCCTGAAAGGTGGGGACATGGAGGCACTGGAGCATTTTTTTTCTAACAAACACCTCATAATGAAAACCTTCTCTTGTACGTCCACCCCTATTGGGAGAGGTCCGTTGCCTTGGTAACTACATCATGGGGTGACCTCAGACAAAAAGGAAAGGTGACTGTGATAGGGCCTTCCTTACAAGAGCCATGTCACCACCGAGCAATCTCATTTCTTCACAACATAAACACAAACACACACCAGCACACACATGCATACACTGTATACACACCCACTCATGAAAAAAAAAGAGGGAAAAATACATTTGGGCTGCTTGTGCTTGAAAAACTTTACATCAAGTCATCGCTTTCTGTGTATGGGATGTGACACTGGTGTTCTGATTCTGCCAGTGTCAAGGGGTCAGGACTCAGTGACAGTGCTGCACCTGACTTTAACATCAGCCAGAGTGCACTTTCCTGCCATAAGGAACACACTTCGAGTATTATTGTCTCCTATCACCCCTAGGTGGGAGAGTCTCGTTGCAGCGAAAAAAAGCTCAGGGTTCCCACTGATTTTCCACCATTGTTGAGTAGTATTGTTATGCACTCTGTGTTTTTGTTATTATGCTTATCGTATAATTTTATTTTAAATTTTCCCGCCCCCGCCGGTCCGTGAAAATATATCTTATATGAAACCGGTCCTTGGTGCAAAAAAGGTTGGGGACCGCTGTATTAGACTGCTGGACCTTTTGGGTGGTCAGTAATTGCACTTTTATTAGTTTTATTATCATGAACAGAAACAAACAGGCAAAAGAACAGATACTACATGGGGCATTTTGCTGTTTACTTAGACGGATCACTTGACCAATATGATGCATTCTTTTTTTGTTTTTGTTATTACTATTATTATTGTTTTGGGGGGTGCTGCAGTAAATTACGCTAATCCACTACAGCTGGGATCCAGGATTCAGATCTCCAGCGGCGCATCTACTGTATATGTAGACAAGATTGGCGGGAAGGGGGCCACCAAGGACCCATCCAGGGTGTTACTGCATTGCCCAGTGATTTCGAGGAAGCCAGACCCACTGTGACCCTGAGCAAGATAAAGCAATTGTAAAAAAAATATTATTATTATTATTAGTGGTGGTAGTAGTAGTAGTAGTAGTAGTACACACACACTTATATATATATATACACACACACACACACACACACACACACACACTTATACACACACACACACACACACACACACACACACACAGGGTAATTTCTAGTAGACATAAGAAATTAGGTTTTTAAAATATATCAGTTGGGAAAAGGTTTTCTAGGGACCTGAACCTCCAAATAACAGTTGGCCAACATTTCTTTATGTCAAATAATAACAGTTGCAGACCTCATTTAAAGCCCTGACATAAAACAGGAATACATGTCCTTTACAAATGTTTGTTAAAGTATAAGTTTAATGTTAGTTCTGGAGTACAAAACAAAACCTCTTTTTTTCTAGAATGACCCAAATATATAAACAATTTAGTTGTGTAAGAACACTGGGGCATGCAGCAGTCCAGTGTGTTAGCCCAATACTGAAGGGACCTGGGTTTGTGTCTCAGAAGTGCCACCGGCCTGGTCGAATACTCAACAGACACAATTAGCCGCGTCTGAGAAAAGGAACGCTATATGTGGAGTATTCTCCCTGTTACTGCAATAACGGTACCGACCGACTGATGTGCTGATCAAGCAGGACAGGAACACAGGGAGCACAGTGTGTTTTTTTCTGTTAAATGTTAAGGTTAAAGCTCCCTGTGTGAATTCCACAGTGGCCAGGTGAAAAGAAGCAGCCAGTAACCATATACACCGACCAGGCATAACATTATGACCCCTGACAGGTGAAGTGAATAACACTGATTATCTCTTCATCACGGCACATGTTAGTGGGTGGGATATATTAGGCAGCAAGTGAACATTTTATCCTCAAACTTGATGTGTTAGAAGCTGGAAAAATGGACAAGCGTAAGGATTTGAGCGAGTTAGACAAGGGCCAAATTGTGATGGCTAGACGACTGGGTCAGAGCATCTCCAAAACTGCAGCTTTTGTGGGGTGTTCCCGGTCTGCAGTGGTCAGTATCTATCAAAAGTGGTCCAAGGAAGGAACAGTGGTAAACCGGCGACAGGGTCATGGGTGACCACGGCTCATTAATGCACGTGGAGAGCGAAGGCTGGCTCGATCCAACAGACGAGCTACTGTAGCTCAAATAGCTGAAGAAGTTAATGCTGGTTCTGATAGAAAGGTGTCAGGATACACAGTGCATCACAGTTTGTTGCGTGTGGGGCAGCAAAAGCAGGACCAATACAATATTAGGAAGGTGGTCATAATGTTATGCCTAATCGGTGTAGTACTTATTTTAGTCAGGCAGTACATTAATTGTTGTTAGATTTGCAAGTTACAGTTATAACTAAAGCTCTACTAAATCCCGTCACTGACCATGAAATAAGCCATTTCCTGGGAAATGTTGCAATTAGCGGTCCTGGCAATCATACCATAATTATGTTAGTGTAACAGACTTTTCTGTAATGTAGAGTGTTTGGTGTATGTGTTTACATATTGAGAGCATTTTGTCCCTTTGGGGATTCCATAGTCAATGGAACAGTGTGCTTTTCTACACAAGTGATCATCTCTCTAAAGTCTGTGCTCAAAAGAACAAGCCAGTAAAGTATTATGCTTCTGATAGTTTGTCTATGTACAGTTTCTTTCTTTCTTTATAAACAAACTGTAAAGACGCTCGGTTACATTAGCAATTAGACAAAATGTCCAAGATGTCGAAGTAGCTTCCATTGGTTCTATTATTCAATTTATAAATGTTATTTAATGACTCACTTGTGAATCACAATGAATCACTTTTGTTTAACAGTCTGTGAAATCTGTGATTTTTGAACATCAAATTAAGCACATATTCCTGTGAATTTGTTTGTTTGTTTGTTTATTAGGATTTTGACGTCATGTTTTACACTTTTGGTTACATTCATGACATAAACGGTAGTTACTCATTACACAAGGTTCATCAGTGCACAAGGTTATATCGAACACAGTCATGGACAATTTAGTGTCCCCAATTCACCTCACTTGCATGTCTTTGGACTGTGGGAGGAAACCCATGCGGACATGGGGAGAACATGCAAACTCCACACAGAAAGGACCTGGGCCACCCCACCTGGGGATCGAACCCAGGACCTTCTTGCTGTGAGGCGACAGTGCTACCCACTTAGCCACCGTGCCGCCCTCCTGTGAATTTAGAAGGGCCCTAGTTATAACAGTTAGCTTGCATTGAGTGTATGTCTTTGTGCTAATCTTTTCTTAGTAGTAAAGCTTTGTGTAGGCTGTCTTATCAGTACTGCTACCCTACACTGTGTGAGTTTACTACACTGACCAGGTCCTCCTCCACCTTCAGTGTTTCCAATCATCAATTACAAATACAGTCAGTCTCTCAGTAAATCTAAACTTATTTTGATCAGGTCTTTCAAATAATCCAGTCCAGTGCACACTGCTGATCTTTCCTCCACCTGAAAAAGCATGTGGGCTGACTGACAAGGATTGCTCCACTGCTGTGTGTGTGAGGTCACTGCACTCACCATGTCCTGACTGTGGCTGCCCACGCCTGGCGTGATGTGGAAGTAGTTCCAGCCGATGAGCAGCAGGAGGAAAAGAGGCAGCATGAATGCCTCAAAGTGCCACACCGTCACCATGAAGGTCTGAAATTCATAAAACAAGAGAGAAAAGAAGAGGGATGAGAAGAGGGCAGACAGGGGGTCAGACTGACGAACCTTACAGTGGGCAACAATATTCAACATAAGCCTACTCAGATCCACGGTGAGACATGCAGAGCTCAGAAACCACCTCCTCAAAACCAAACAAATGTGTCATAAGTCCCCCCAGCCTACAGAAATAACCCAAGCAGGCTGCCATGCAAGATTCCATCTCTCATGAGAATCACAGTCTCACAAGCTCTGTCAGTCCATGTAAGTGTGTGAGTGTGTGTGAACACATGTTACCAGCACAGAAGAGATTTTAATATTTCAAAATTCCATTCACATTGATTAACACTATGTTGGAACGGTGTAAATCCACAACAGCAGTACAAGGGTACAGGGTAAGTATACATAATACATAAAGTTCTATTATTTATATATATACACCGATCAGGCATAACATTAAAACCACCTCCTTGTTTCTACACTCACTGTCCATTTTATCAGCTCCACTTACCAAATAGAAGCACTTTGAAGTTCTACAATTACTGACTGTAGTCCATCTGTTTCTCTGCATACTTTTTTAACCTGCTTTCACCCTGTTCTTCAAAAGTCAGGACCCCCACAGGACCACCACAGAGCAGGCATTATGTGGGTGGTGGATCATTCTCAGCACTGCAGTGACACTGACATGGTGGTGGTGTGTTAGTGTGTGTTGTGCTGGTATGAGTGGATAAAACACAGCAGCACTAATGGAGTTTTTAAACACCTCACTGTCCCTGCTGGACTGAGAATAGTCCACCAACCAAAAACATCCAGCCAACAGCGCCCCGCGGGCAGCGTCCTGTGACCACTGATGAAGGTCTAGAAGATGACCAACTCAAACAGCAGCAATAGATGAGCGATCGTCTCTGACTTTACATCTACAAGGTGGACCAACTAGGTAGGAGTGTCTAATAGAGTGGACAGTGAGTGGACACAGTATTTAAAAACTCCATTGGCACTGCTGTGTTTGATCCACTCATACCAGCACAACACACACTAACACACCACCACCACCATGTCATTGTCACTGCAGTGCTGAGAATGATCCACCACCTAAGTAAAACCTGCTCTGTAGTGGTAATTTGGGGTCAAAAAGCATGTAGAAAAACAGATGGACTACAGTCAGTAATTGTAGAAGTGGAACTGCTAAAATGGACAGTGATTGTAGAAACAAGAAGGTGGTTTTAATGTTATAGCTTAGTATATATATATGGAGAAAGAGAGACGTGGGAAACACTTTACACCCCACAGCCCAGCCGAGTACTAATTGGATAGACACGCTTAACCAGGTTTAGCGCTGGCATAATGAGTCTGTGTCTGTGAAACTATCAGAGTATCTATCTGCCAGTCAAACTATAAAGAAGGAAACAATTCCAAGAAATTAATTCAGTGATTTACGATGTTCGTCATAACAGAGAAAAGGCTACATTTACATCTTGCCTTTTAGCTATGTAGTTTGATCAAATATAATTAAAAAAGAAATGTGTTACAATGTATGTACAACCCTGAATCAGAAAACACTGAGACAGTATGAAAAGTACAAATAAAACATTTACAATATGAATACAAGCTATTACATGTTTTATTTTGTGTTTATGTGCCACGACCCTCTCTCCGGGAGAACATCGTTAAGGAGGCTTTTGTTTGTTTGTTTACACCTCCTTACTTTGATTGGTCTCCTGCTAATGAATCCACAGCTACACCTTGTTGTAGGTAATGCTAAGAGCATTTAAGCAAGAAGCTGTGGATCCAATAACAGAGACTTTTTTGGGATTTCTTGCCCATGTAGCCTTGGCTTTGTCAGAGCCGAGTTCATACACTAAGGGACACTGTGCACGGAGGGTCACACCCCCCTCAATGTTATTCCTCAGCCCTGTGCAGGCGCCGTCAGTCAGCCAGCAGGGGCCACAGTTGCAGCAGTTATGAGGACCTATGCTCCAACTTCCTACCCCTAACCCTGAACAACAGCCAAACGTTGTTCATGCTGCCACCCAGCCCAGTCGGAAAGGTAGAGCTGAGTTTCGATACGATGTATCTGGAACCCCAACTCTGGTAAGCTAGCGTACTTTACCGCTGCGCCACCTGAGCGGTTTGCTTAGTGTTAGTCTTGTTCATGTCTTCATGTCTTGTGTTAATCTAAGATCATGTTTAGCCTTAGTTTAGAGTCTAGTATAGTTTAGTCAGGTTTCTTGTGTGTTTAGATTAGCGTTGGCTGTTAGTGTAGCATAGTTTAGCTTTAGCATTGTTCATGTGTTTAGATTAGCATTAGCATTAGCATTTAGCTTAGGTCGTGTTTGTGTCTGGTCTTGTCTTGTGTACCCTTTGTCTTGTCTTTTGTGATTATTAAATATTATTCTACCTCTGAGTGTGTGTTCGCCACTCTTGTCACGTCTTGGCCTGTTTGTTACAAATACATTCCTACCCATTCCTACATTTCAGGCCTGCAACACATTCTAAGAAGTTGGGATAGAGGCAAAATTAGGACTAGTTAAGAGGTTTAAAAAATGAGGCAAAAAATTATTGAAATGTCTATCAATAATGTTCCTCAAAGAAAAATTGGAAGGGATTTGCATATTTCTCCTCTACAGTGCATAATATCATTAAACAATTTAATAAATCTGGAGGAACACAGGCTGCAGGTCTAAGCTGAACACCTGTGATCCATGTGTCGAGTTCTCTGGGCTCTAAGGAATCTAAGATGGACCATCACACACTGGAATCATGTATTATGGTCTGACCAATGAGTATTCCAGGCATGTTTTGGATAAAATGGACGCCATGTGCTCTGGACCAAAGATAAAAAAGGCGATTCAGACAAGTCCAAAAGCCAGGGTCTGTCATGCTGTCATGGTATGGGGCTGTACATTGAGATGAATTCTTTCATATGCCCATGCATGACAATGTAAAACCACAATCTACACACATTACAAAAAAAAGAGAGTACAGGTACTGAACTGGCCTGCCTGCAGTCCTGATCTCTCCCCAATAGACGATGTGTGGAGAATTACAATGGCAAAATACAAATGTGACAACGACTACCCTTAAGATGTGTGTGCAAGAAGAATGGGGACAAAATAACACCTGAAACACTTCATCGCTTGTTATCCTTGGTGCAAAAACATCTGGTAAGTGTTGCAAGAAGGAATAGTAGATAGATAGATAGATAGATAGGTAGGTAGGTAGGTAGGTAGGTAGGTAGGTAGGTAGGTAGGTAGGTAAACAGACAGACAGACAGACAGACAGACAGACAGACAGACAGACTATTTATTGATCCTTTTCAGGAAATTTCTTCAATAACAATATAAACAATATATTAGTAACAATATAAATATAGTAATATAATAATATATATAGTAATATAACAATATAGTAACATTAACAATATAAAGTGATAAATACTTTACTGTCCCAACGTTTTTGGAATGTGTTGCAGGCCTGAAATGCAGGAATGTAGGTATATTAACAAATGAAATGAAGCTGACCAGACAGACTTAACAGAAATAACTTGGATTCATCCTGTCTACAATAAAATTACGGTTAATGTAAGCTCATGTTCTTAAATCCCAATATATGCTGCCACGTCAATGGTACCTTCACACATATGCAAGTCACCCATAACATGCAAACTGACGCACTCCCAAACCATGACAGATGTTGGCTTTTGCACTTTATCACTGATAATAGTCTGTATGGTCGTATTTATCTTTGCCACAAAGAACTCAACGTCTGTTGTCCCAAAAAAAAGGTAAACTGTGTTTACAAAGTCGTTTCTGCAGAGAATTGTCTTTCTTTGTAATGGTGTCATCTTGCATTTCTTAGTAACAATAACTTTCTGAAGTACTCCAGAGCCCATGTGGCCATACAATGATCAGGCATAACATTGTGACCACCTTCCTAACATTGTGTTGGTCCTTTGACACCTTTCTATCAGAACCAGCATTAACTTCTTTAGCTATTTGAGCTACAGTAGCTCGTCTGTTGCATCGGACCACACGGGCCAGCCTTCTCTCTCCACGTGCATCAATGGGCCTTGACCGCCCATGACCCTGTCGCCGGTTTACCACTGTTCCTTCCTTGAACCACTTTTGATAGATACTGACCACTGCAGACTGGGAACACCCCACAAGAGCTGCAGTTTTGGAGATGCTCTGACCCAGTCGTCTAGCAATCACAATTTGGCCCTTGTCAAATAAAATGTTCACTTGCTGCCTAATATATCCCACCCACTAACAGGTGCGATGATGAAGAGATAATCAGTGTTATACACTTCACCTGTCAGTGGTCATAATGTATGTATCACAGTAGCATGACAACTCTCATGCAATGCAGACTGAGAGCTCAAAAGTCATGTACAGAAAGGCCTTATTATGTGCATGCTACAACAGCATAGCTTCATATAGACACAAAATGTGTGTGCTTGACTTGTATGGCGTAGCATGAAGAGAAAAATCAGACAATAGTGAAACTGACTGTTGAGCAAGCAAATTCGGACAAAAATTACATAATAAACTGCAACGATTGGTGTCCCCAGTTCCCAAACAATTAAAAAGTCTTATTAATAGGAAAGGTGATGGAACACATGGGTTAGCACACCCCTGTCTCATCTTTTGAGTGTGTTGCAGGCATGAAATTCTAAATGTGTTTCTATTTACAATATACAGTATAATGAAGTTGATCAGTGAAAACACTGGACATCTTTTCTTTGTACTTTTCTTAGTTAAGTAAGAGAATTCAAGAGAATGAACAAATCAGTGATTCTTCTTTTACTGTATTTTACACAGTGCCCCAACTTTTTTAGAAATAAGAGTTGTACGTACTATAAAACATCAGTCATAGGAGTATGGAAATGACCATATTTTATAGTATAATATAGTTATACAATATTAAGAACATGTGAAAAAAAGCTTATACATACAATAGAAATAAACTGCATTGGATAAGATTATAAAAACATACACTGACCAGACATAACATTATGACCACCGACAGGTGAAGTGAATAACACTGACTATCTCTTCATCACAGCCTGTTAGTGGGTGGGATATATTAGGCAGCAAGTGAACATTTTATCCTCAGAGTTGATATGTTAGAAGCAGGAAAAATGGGCAAGCATGAGAATTTGAGTGAGTTTGCCAACATGCGCCAAATTGTGATGGCTAGACGACTGGGTCAGAGCATCTCCAAAACTGCAGCTCTTGTGGGGTGTTCCCGGTCTGCAGTGGTCAGTATCTATCAAAAGTGCTCCAAGGAAGGAACAGTGGTAAACCGGCGACAGGTTCATGGGCGGCCAAGGCTCACTGATGTACATGGGGAACGAAGGCTGGCCGGTGTGGTCTGAACCAACAGAAGAGCTACTGTAGCTCAAACTGCTGAAGAAGTTAATGCTGGTTCTGATAGAAAGGTCCATGCCTCGACGGGTCAGGGCTGGTTTGGCAGCAAAAGGGAGACCAACACAATATCAGGAAGGTGGTCATAATGTTATGCCTCATTGGTGCATGAATTTTGCCCTATTTGTCATTCATAAACCGAAACTAACTGTAAACTGAAGAATTATCATTAAAAAATAGCAAGGGAAATAGGCAAGCATCCTCCGGTGGTAGAATATTTTCATGGCACAAATCTGGGTTTGGTAAATACCTAACCTAATTCAACCCAACACATAGTGCAACTCTACATGTTGATTTTAAAGATTTTGCCTGAGCTCTGTAGGAAATCCGAATACTATAACATACCATGAAATTTGAAATAATTGTGAAAACAGTTTTGAAAACCCTTTTCCTGTTTTAGCATGACTGTGATTGTACACAAATGAGGTCCTTACGTGATTGGTTTTCTGGGTTTGTAATGCAGAAACTTGATTGGCCAAGACAGAGCCCTGACCTTAACCCTATCCAACACCTTTTGAGATTAGAAAACAGATTGAAAGCAGACCTCGCCAGCCAAATCAGCACCCAGCCTCGCTTAAGAGTCATGTTCACAAAAAAATAAAGCCTGTTAAAGCAGTAAAGGGAGACCAACAACATACTAATGTTGATAATGTTGTAATCTTTAGTAATCACACCTTGATTCTATCATGTTTATCATATACACCCATATTCTTAATATTTTACCCACCCTCACAAGCCTAGTTTTCTACAGTCCACAGGAAATAGGTTGGTGTTTGGCTAGCAATGTAGATCCTTGTTAGAAACAGTATGTTTACTTCAAACAAAGACAGATCAGCAAAGACAAGAGCTTCAGGCCTCAAGTTTAGCTGTGTTAAAACAGCAGCATATTCATGTCACATCAGCAGGCACTGCATTAGACACCGTGCCATGCTCTGGGGTCAGTCTACCTGCCATCACACTTAAGTACCGTCCGGCCAGACACAAAATGCTACTAGGAATACTGTATGTGACCCATGGCTAATGCACAGAATATTCTAGCTACACAGCCCCTAAAGCAACATGCTGAACGTCCTTTGTCATTTGTAACAATTGTAACCAATATTGTAACAACAACAGTAATGCAAACACTTGTACTGGTGTTACCTAATCTGTGAGGCAAATTGTGCTAAAAGACTAAATAAATAAATAAATAACAATAGTTAAATAAAATCTACACTCACTGTCCATTTTATCAGCTCCACTTACCATATAGAAGCACTTTGTAATTCTACAATTACTGACTGTAGTCCATCTGTTACTCTGCATATGGTCAGGATCCCCACAGGACCACCACAGAACAGGTATTATTTGGGTGGTGGATCATTCTCAGCACTGCAGTGACACTGACATGGTGGTGGTGTGTTAGTGTGTGTTGTGCTGGTATGAGAGTATTTAAAAACTCCAGCAGCACTGCTGTGTCTGATCCAGTGTCCACTAACTGTTCACTCTATTAGACACTCCTACCTAGTTGGTCCACCTTGTAGATGTAAAGTCAGAGACGATCGCTCATCTGTTGCTGCTGTTTGAGTTGGTCATCTTCTAGACCTTCATCAGTGGTCACAGGACGTTGCCTACGGGGCGCTGTTGGCTGGATATATTTTGGCTGGTGGACTATTCTAAGTCCAGCAGTGACATTAAGGTGTTTAAAAACTCCATCAGCATTGCTGTGTCTTATCCACTCATACCAGCACAGCACACACTAACACACCACCACCATGTCAGTGTCACTGCAGTGCTGAGAATGATCCACCACCCAAATAATACCTGCTCTGTAGTGGTCCCGGGAAAAGGGGATAACAAAGCATGTAGAGGAACAGATGGACTACAGTCAGTAATTGTAGAACTACAAAGTGCTTCTATATGGTAAGTGGAGCTGATACAATGGACAATGTGTGTAGGGTTTTAATGTTATGGCTGATCAGTGTATGTCACTAAAATTAAACATGTTCACTGAAAAACAGCCCCTGTACCTTTTTAAACATACTTTTTTAGATTTTGATCGTTTTCTAGATCCAACAACTTGTCAGCTTCCAGGTCCATATTTTATCTGTGTTTTGTATGAATACTCTTTGTTTTCGCACTACTTTAGAGCTTATGCATAGAGTCCTGGCATTTCCTTTCGAGTGACAGTGTGGATTTGTGAGTAAATGCTGTGTGACTGATAAATCACATGGTGTAAAACCCCTCATCCGTGACTGATCACGTAGCATGCGCTCCCCTGTGATCACAAAATCACACGTGCAAGCGGCCAAGTCACGTAGTGTGCACTGTACAATGATCCTAAGTAAATTATAAATTGTGTAGTGTGCACTAGGCTTTAAGGCTTATTATTACTGCATATTAGAGAAAAAAGCTACAGGACTAAAAACTGTTGTAGACATGCAGACACGCAGTGTATATGTGTGTACCAATTGGTGGTAACCTGCATCGTCTGCTCCCTTGTGTGACAGGTAGTCTGCCTCAAGTAGACAGAAAAGGTGAGGCAAATCAAAGGAAGCAAATCTTTAAAACTGACACTATCCCAGCATGAAATCTAGATTCCTTTGCCCTCACTGCAAATGCTACTACAATAACCACTACAGTGGAATTGCCCAGTCTGTATCTTCCCACGCAAGCAGTGGAATGATTCTCATTCATTTCCGCACGGGAAGCCAGGACTGGAAGTCTGTCGCAGGTATTTATAATAGCACACTAATGCAAATTCTTTCTCAGCAGCACACATGGTTTCTGGACAAGATAAAAAGCTCAGAACAGTTAATTGCCTCATGTCTGAATGCAGTGCCTAAATGAGAGGATTAACCAGACCTTGGTGCAAAAAAAAAAAAATCTAGCTTTCCTCTCACCACGTGTGTGTGTGTGTGTGTGTGTGTGTGTGTGTGTGTGCGCGCTTAGGCATCAGCCCAAGTGGACTGAATTTACATGACTTTTTAAAATGCTAATAAAAATGTCCCAGCAAGCGAATGGAAAAGCTGTTCCAATTCCATCACTCGAGCACAGAGACAGGGTCCAACTTGTCAAGTGGAGTCTGACTAATCAGGAGAGACATTGGTCTGCCTTCCCCCATCTTTTGAAATACTCCACCGTTACAGCGGAACTAATTCACCTCTAAGCACTTTGTGTTTTATTAGCAGTGAGCGTCATTGATTAAGGAAGGTAGACGACAATCTGCAGCTTGGCAGCTCTGGTGCATTTCAGAATTGCTACTATGATTTACTGAAATAATTTCCCAATAAACCAACACTGACATTTATGGTCTGGAATTTACTAATCGTAAAAATGGTTTTGGTATACCTGACACCCTGAAGTTTAGAGACCACGGCCCTGCCTCTATGCCTACCAGGTTAGCAACATCACAGTCTGCCTTTCACATAAAACATCTCTGTGGTTCCACATGCTCATGCCTTTGATTGGGCTCGATTTCCGTGCCTAATAAACATCCACTCAGTGATTAAAAGTGTGAATTAAAAAACTCCAGGAGCCAGAACGAGAGCTGGCAGCGGCCACCCACGCTGTCCCCGGAGGGGAAAAGGGGAAGCCCCGGTAGAAACAAAAGGATAAAGACGCCCTCGCTAAGAATTCATACAGTCTCGCAAATTAATTTAATAGGAAGTAGCGGGTGGAAAGAGAGGAATCTAAACCGCACTGCTTACTGATGCAGTAAACAGAAGCAGTAGCAAGGGAAAAGCAAAACTGTTCCTCACAGTCAGTGCTACATGTAAACATTTACCATACTGAGTATACAACAGCTTTATTCTGCTCAAATCTAATGCCTGTGCATTTTGCAGACAGACAGGGTAAATCATTATACAAACAGAGAAAACTGTGTTGAATGAAAAGTGGTGCAGCAGTCTATTATGCTACACTATATTGCCAAACATATTTACTTACCCATCCAAATCATTGAATTCAGGTGTTCCAATCACTTCCATGGCCACAGGTGTATAAAACCAAGCACCTAGGCATGCACACTGCTTCTACAAACATTTCTGAAAGAATGGGTCGCTCTCAGGAGCTCAGTGAATTCCAGCATGGTACTGTGATAAGATGCCACCTGTGCAACAAGTCCAGTCGTGAAATTTCCTCGCTACTAAATATTCCACAGTCAACAGTCAGTGGTATTGTAACAAAGTGGAAGCGATTGGGAACGACAGCAACTCGGCCACGAAGTGTTAGGCCACGTAAAATGACAGAGCGGGGTCAGTGGATCCTGAGGTGCATAGTGCACAGAGGTCACCAACTTTCTGCAGAGTCAATCGCTACAGACCTCCAAACTTCAAGTGGCCTTCAGATTAGCTGAAGAACAGTGTGTAGAGAGCTTCATGGAATGAGTTTCCATGGCCGAGCAGCTGCATCCAAGCCTTACATCACCAAGCGCAATGCAAAGCGTCGGATGCAGTGGTGTAAAGCACGCCGCCACTGGACTCTAGAGCAGTGAAGACGTGTTCTCTGGAGTGACGAATCACGATTCTCCGTCTGGCAATCCGATGGACGAGTCTGGGTTTGGCGGTTGCCAGGAGAACGGTACTTTTCTGACTACATTGTGCCAAGTGTAAAGTTTGGTGGAGGGGGGATTATGGTGTGGGGTTGTTTTTCAGGAGTTGGGCTCGGCCCCTTAGTTCCAGTGAAAGGAACTCTTAATGCTTCAGCATACCAAGAGATTTTGGACAATTTCATGCTTCCAACTTTGTGAGAACAGTTTGGGGATGGCCCCTTCCTGCTCCAACAAAAGCAAGGTCCATAAAGACATGGATGAGCGAGTTTGGTGTGGAAGAACTTGACCTGCACAGAGTCCTGACCTCGACCCGATAGAAGACCTTTGAGATGAATTGGAGCAGAGACTGCGAGCCAGGCCTTCTCTCGTCTAACATCAGTGTCTGACCTCACAAATGCGCTTCTGGAAGAATGGTCAAAAATTCCCATAAACACACTCCTAAACCTTGTGGAAAGCCTTTCCAGAAAAGTTGAAGCTGTTATAGCTGCAAAGGGTGGGCCGACATCATATTAAACCCTATGGATTAAGAATGGAATGTCACTCAAGTGTGAAGGTAGACGCGCAAATACTTTTGGCAATATAGTGTAGCTTACCACTACTGAGGTCCGGGTTTGAATTGCTGCATTGCTATCAGCCGGATGGGCCTCAAAGACATGATTGACTAGGTCTGGGAAGTGGGAATTGGCTAAAACCTTACAATGAATTGGTGCCCTGTCCAGGGTATTCCTGCCTTGAGCCCAGTGTATTCCTGCCTTGAGCCCAGTGTTTCAAAACCAGACCTGCTACAACACTGACCATGAAAAAGCGGTTGATGAAAATAAAATGAGTCATAAAGACACTAGTGGGGTTAGTTGGGTCCATTCAGAGTAGAGCATTAGAGACTGGAGCCAAATCAGAACACCAAATCACATACAAGCTTTCTAAATACATATTAAAAACACAACAATTAATGCTGATTATGTAAGGGGTTGGTCCATGCCGCCGGTCACCAGCAGAGGGCCTGGGCGGTGCAGTAGGAGAGCAGCTGAAAGCAGCTCTCAGAACTCCATTTCCCAGAAGCCCCAGCACTAATTACTGCTGATCAGGGCTGATCAGACACACCTGCTGGGCTCTGCATAAAAAGCTCACCAAAACCATGGCTCAGTGCTGCACCTTTGTAGAGGGGTAACTAGCAAAAAGGTGAAAAGAAAAGAAAACTACAACAAACAAGTAAAAGAGAGAAAAAGAACAGAAAGCTGAAACAGAGAGAAAAAAATAATATCAAAGAAAACTCTGGGTGAAAAGTGTGAGCTGAACTTGAAGGGCTCAGCTCACTGTCTGTCTTTAAGTTTAGTAACTCTTGAGAACACAAACATTTTAGTTAAAGGAGAGTTTTCAGTCCCAAGGCTGAGGTTAGTTTTGTGTTGGACTTTATCTGTTTACTATTGTCTCCCTTCGAGTACGCCATTTTCAGCATCTCCCTTGTTTGCCGTTCCCGCCTTTTTTTTTTACTACCACTTTTGGAGTGCTTTTTTCCCACCTGTTTTCCCACTTTTTTTTTTTAATAGAAGAAGAAGATTGCCTTTGTGTTCTATACATATACACATGTACAGTACAATGAAATTCTTATTCTAAATAACCCAGGAGGTTTGGAACAAAAGTGGAAAACTCACGAGTAGGCATAGCGAGACTCTACGGCTCTCTGTGAGACTTCTTCTCTTAAAGGTAAAAAGAAGCACTCCCCGTTTCTCCCAATTTCTTGAAGGTATCCTAAATACATGTATTAACAGCCCTAATTAAAAAAAAAAAAAACTGAATTTTTTTATTTGCAGTTTTTATACTGTCTCAACTTTTTCTAAGTTTGAACCTTTGAAATTCAATGTTTTGTCTGGTCAGTTTTATTTCATTTGTTAATATTCCTCCACTCCTGCATTTCAAGAAACAAAGATGGGCATGAGCAAATTATTTAAATGTTTAAAAACAATGTTTCTTAAAAAAATCGGAGGGAATTTGCATAGCTCACTCTCTACAGTGCATAATATTATGAAACAATTTAAGGAATTTCAGTGCATAAAGGACAAGGGCACAAGCATAAGCTGAACACCAGTGATGTTTGACCAAAATATTTTGGTCAGACGAATTAGTGTTCCAGTTCTTTCTTTGGAAGAAATGGATGCCGCACGCTCTGGACCAAAGACGAAAAGGATCATCCAGACTGTTATCAGCAGACAAAATCTTTTTCAGAGACGTCCATACATTGTTCAACAGAAGAAAAGAGTACGGATACTAGACTGGCCTGCCTGCAGCACTGATCTGTCCTCAATAGAGAATGTGTGGAGAATTTTGAAATACAAAATGTGACAGTAACAACCCTGTACTGTTGCACATTTTAAGAGGTACTTGCAGAACAATTGGGACAAAATAACATCTAAAACACTTCATCAGTTGGTACCTTCGGTGATGAAATTTCTTTTAAGTATTGTGAGAAGGAATGACATTACAAAGTAGTAAATGCTTTACTGTTCCTTTTTACTATTCTTTTGTCTGATGTCCTTCTCTAATAAACCTATTAAATCATTAAACCGTCCATTTCAACACTTTGTGTCTATTCTCTATATATGCAGTTGCTGACAAAATGTTACTTCCAGGCAGCACTGCGAGGGTCAGCACAAGGGCCGTGAAACGATGCCAAATTATATAATCAACTCTGAATTTTAACAAGGCTAAATGAGGCCATGTGTGTGTAAAGGAGAGGGAGAGAGTAAAATTCAAACATTTAAGTTATTTTTTCTAGGTGAATCAGAGGGCAACTGGACGAATCTGCCTTGCTTTGTCAATTAAAGACCGAGAAGAGGGCAGAAAGAAGACCATGAGCTAACACTAGCCATGAGGTTATATGTAAAAATTACTTATGTAAAAAAACATCAACAACACAGCAAAGTACTAGGAGGTTTTGGAGATGGAATGGAGAAAAATGCAAAAGAAAACCCACTAAAACATCTGCAGCCTGCAATGAAAAGAGTGGATAAAAAAGGGATAGAGCAGAAATAAAAACTCTTTACAATATAGCAAGCTGCACAGATCGCCTACGACAACCAATTTCTCTTAAAAAGAGAAAAGATACCCAGAACAGAAGTGGCATCCCACCCTACCAACTGGTGCCATTTGCGGACAGCATGGGTCCAAATGTGGGGCCCACCACTTGGAAAATAAACTGTATACTCACAAAGTTCATCTGTTTGGTAGGTGTAACTGTGAATGTAACAAGGGTGGCACGGTGGCTCAGTGGGTAGCACTGTCGCCTCACAGCAAGAAGGTCCTGGGTTTGATCCCCAGGTGGGGCGGTCCAGGTCCTTTCTGTGCGGAGTTTGCATGTTCTCCTCGTGTCTGTGTGGGTTTCCTCCCACAGTCCAAAAAACATGCAGGTTAATTGGAGACACTGAATTGCCCTATAGGTGAATGGGTGTGTGTATTTATGTATGCCCTGCGATGGACTGGCGCCCCGTCCAGGGTGTTGCTGTGTGCCTTGCGCCCATTGAAAATCTGGGATAGTCTCCAGCACCCCCCGCGACCCTAATTGGATAAGCGGTTAAGAAAGTGAGAGTGAGTAGGTAACAAATAGGTGTAAAATGCTCATTATAAAAATAAAATATATAAACCATTCTAACATATCATACAACAATCCTTTTTATTTAATTTATTTTTCTTTCTCTCCAATTTTTTCCCCACAATTTTCTCCCCTAATCTAATCTTATCCAATTACCCTGATTGCGTTACACTTAACCTCTTCGGATACAACCTCCACTGCTGACTGAGGAGCTTTGCAACTGACACACGCCCCCTTCGACACACGTGCAGTCCCGATTGCATCTTTTCACCTGCACAAGGCGAGTTTATATGCGGACCACCCTTGTGCATGGAGAGCCACACCCTGATCAGCATTATTCCCCAACTCTGCGCACTCGCCATCAATCAGCCAGCAGAGGTCGAAATTGCACCAGTTATGAGGAACCCTGGTCCGGCTCATCCCACCCTGTGAACAACAGCCAATCATTCTTCATGTAGCCACCCAGCCCAGCCGGATGTCAGAGCTGAGATTCGATACGATGTATGCGATACAAAATCCCAGTTCTGATGTGCTAGCGGATTTTACCACTGCTCCACCTGAGCAGCCTAATCCTTTTTTAACCAGCATCTTCTTACACAGTTTCCTGTACTTAATTGTTTACTTAAATTATGTTTAATCGAATTATAAACTCAGTTGTTGCGGAAGTCAGAAAATGTCACATGTTAATGCTATTTCCCATCCATTAACCGAATCAGCCCTATCACATGGCAAGCAATAATCTGTAAGGGCTAGCATATGTGTCCTTCATGAATTGCAGGTCATGCAGTCACAGGGCAGATCATTTTGCTTGGAGGAGAACACTCTTCCAGACACATCTTACACACTATCACCTTACACATCCTACATCACAGCTTACACACTATCACCTTACACATCTTACATCACACGTTATAAAGCACCCTGATGGCTATGACATCCCTGGGACTAAAAGGTGTAGTTGTCTCGTCACTAATACTGAAAATAATAAAAAAGAGAGAAAAAAATGTTGTTTTTTGAGCATTTAGCTCAATTACTAAGACCTAAAGGTATTCATCAATTAAACTCTACAGTTTATCATTTCTCTAAAATGACTCTATTTAGAATGTATTTATGGTTATGCTTCCAGCAAAGCTTCCTAAAACTCGAAAAAGAACAGCTCTGTTGAAACATTCTAGTACACCATGTGGTCAAGTCATACAGACATGGCTGTGACCGGTGCACAAGCACATTAATGGTTTTAGGTGTTAGGTGTGGAACTCCAATGGCCTGCACAGAGCCCTGACCCCAGTTGTCAACTGTAGTCCAGGCTTTCTTGTCCAGCATCAGTGGATAACCTCACAAATGCTTTTTTGACTGAATGGGCACACATTTCCACAATCTTGTGAAAAGCCTTTGCAGAGGAGTGGAGGCTGCTATAAGCACTAAGGAGGGAGGATGTCCAATAAGCTCATTGTAAGTTGTCCACATATCTTTGACACACTTGATCATGAAACTACTTATAATATTAGACAAAGATAACTCGATTAAAAACACAAGGCTTTTATTTAATAATGATTTCATTCATTGAAGAATGAGTGATGTTCAGTCCTACCTGGCGCTATTTGGTACAAAAGCAGCATCCAGGAAAGGCTGAGTCTCTGATGAGCAAAGATGATCAGATGATCTCCAGTTTGATCTCAACTTTACTGTGCAAAAAAAGAAGCCTTATGTTAACCATGTCCAGAAGTGGCGTCGACTTCTCTGGGCTTGGAGGCATCTAGGATGGACCATCACACAGTGGAAACATGTATTGTGGTTAGTTGAATCAGCATTCCAGGTCTTTTATGGACCATCCAGACAAGTTATCAGCAACAAGTCCAACAGCCAGGGTTGGTCATGGTATGAGGTCGTGTCAGTGACCCTGGCAAAGGTCATTTACACTTCTGTGATGGCAGCATTAATGCAGAAAAGTACATTGAGATCTTACAGCAACATATGCTGCCTTCAAGGCGTAATTTTTTCCAGGGACGTTCATGCATTTTTCAACATGACGATGCAAAACCACATACTGCACACATTACAAAGGCATGGCTGTGGAAGAAGAGGGTACGGCTACTGGACTGGCCTGCCTGCAGTCCTGATCTGTCCCCAATAGAGAATGTGTGGAGAATTTTGAAACGGAAAATGTGACAACCACGACCCCGTACTGTTGCACATCTTAAGACGTGTTTGCAGGACGAATGAGACAAAATAAAAACTGAAACACTAAATCACTTGGTATCCTCGGTGCAAAAACATCTTTTAAGTGTGGTGAAAAGGAATGGCAACAGTACAAAGTGATAAATGCTTTACCGTCCCAACTTTTTTGGAATGTGTTGCAGGCCTGAAATGCAGGAATGGATGTTTATTAATAAATGAAATGAAGTTGAGCAGACAACTTTTTCTGATTTGGAGTTGTAGGTTATAAATCATTATGTTTAAAGATCTTAATGTTAGACGATCTGAAACATTAAAACATAACCAATTAAAAGAAATCGAGTGAGCATTGCTGGTTAGTAAATTAAACATCTGATTTAATAATGGGGGGTGTTTTGCATAGAGAAGCCTGTTAAAATGTGTATTCACGAAACATGGCAACATGCTATAAAGCTGTTTCTAGTGATCGGTCTAAAAAAAATCCTTCAAAGAGATTCAAACCGATTTGCCGCTGAACTTGTTTGCACAGGCCACACAGTTCTTCATTACTCCCACTGAGCCTGACAGTCGATGGCCCTGCAGTGGCCAGTGGGATGTTCTGATGTGTGTGTGATAGAGGGCAAGGAAGGGAAGAACGAGGGGGAAAGGGTGAATTGGAAGGGTAGAGCGTGGCTGTCAGTGGCTGGCATGCTGACCCCACCTCCACCGCACTGGCCACCAGTGTTTAATCCGTGTCGGAGGCATTAACACTCAGCCACCTCCTGGCTGACAGATCCACCATGTGAGCCTGCTTCCCCTGAAGCCACTGAGGCCCATGTGTCAGATCTGCTCTCACACACACACACACACACGGACACATACACATAAAGGCTTTGCTCACACACACACACATAAAGGCTTTGCTCACACACATCACAGCCAGCGGGGCCAAACAGAGGCCAAAAAGTGCCATGGGCGCTGGTGCCTGGCGAGAACTGTCCTCTCTGTTGGGGTGACGAGAGAGTTTGTTAGCACTGGTACACTGGTAGTATGATAATAGAGCACACAACACAAACACACTCACACACACACACAAATCTACATTACAATTAACCACATTTTAAGTACCTAATATAGTCATTATAGACAGTGGTAGCCTAGTGGGTAGGGCTTCGGTCTATCAACTGAAAGGTTGAGAGTTCAAATCCCAGCTCTGCCATGCAGCCACTGTTGGATCTTCAAGCAAGGCCCTTAACCCTCTTGGCTCCAGGGGCGCCGTACATTGGCTGACCCTTCGCTCTGACCCCAGCTTCCAAACAAACTGGGATATGCAGATAAAGAATTGCACTATACTGTACACGTGTGTATGTATACATGACAAATATAGGCATTCTATAAATGTATTAAATACTGATGATTAAAAGCAGATACAACACCTTTGCCTATCGTTGGTGTAACATCAATGCAGAAAAACCACATGTCAATATCATGACATGTTTCAGTGAAAATACAAACCTGACAAGACCGGTACTGATGCCCAAGTGTTAAAGTATAAACCGGAATGGCCTACCCATACAAGGGTTCCAATGGCCGACTAGCAATATATCCACAGTCTAACTCAACAGAAAAATTAGTATACAAATAATGCAAATGATACAGCCTTGACTGCCTTGTGAGCTCAACCCAATTAAATACATACACCAACCAGGCATAACATTATGACAACTGACAGGTGAAGTGAATAACACTGATTATCTCGTCATCCCGGCACCTGTTAGTGGGTGGGATATATTAGGCAGCAAGTGAACATTTTATCCTCAAAGCTGGTGTGTTAGAAGCATGAAAGATGGGCAAGTGTAAGGATTTGAGTGAGTTTGAGCGACAAGGGCCGAATTGTGATGGCTAAACGACTGGGTCAGAGCATCTCCAAAACTGCAGCTCTTGTGGGGTGTTCCTTCCTTGGACCTTTTTTGATAGATACTGACCACTGCAGACCGGGAACAGTGGTAAACTGACGACAGGGTCATGGGCAGCCAAAGGCTCATTGATGCCCGATCCAACAGATGAGCTACTGTAGCTCAAATTGCTGAAGAAGTTAATGCTGTTCTGATAGAAAGGTGTCAGAATACACAGTGCATCGCAGTTTGTTGCGTATGGGACAGCAAAAGGGGGACCAACACAATATTAGGACATGGTGGTCATAATGTTATGCCCCATCGGTGTATAAGATGTGAATAATATATAACATATTGCACTTTATGTATTGAACTACAGAACATGTAAATGTAGATATGAGTAATACTGCATATTACATAATATTGTAAGCCCTGATAAAGCTGCTGGAATAAAGGACCTGCTTACACAGGGGGTGGAGATTGTATACCAATAGTGCACTCCAACATCAAAACATTAAATAAGGTATTATCCTTAAAAAAATTGTGTTTCTTCCTTACAGCTAGAATTTTTTTCCTCTAATTCCTCTAACCACCCACCTAAAAGTATTATTGCTTACATTAAATGTTTTATTGTATACCTATAGAATCACACATTGAACATAGATAGTGCTGTGCTGGGGAGTGTTTTTGCGAATAAGGGACTCTGAGTTCGTTTTTGCAACTGTGACGGCATGATTGGCCAGTGCAAAGCCTGTCAGCATGCATGATGAAAGCGGGTCCATGAGGTCAGCATGAAGCCGAGATGACGTTGAGCATCCGTGTCTCGAGAGCGCTCTCAATAACTGTCAGGCTGGTGGCCGTCACACCGTCGCCCCATGCTTAGCACTGCTGCGGTGTCTTCTTCATTATTAATCGATCAGAAGATGAGTTTGAAAAAAGAACCCTGCTCACACAAACTACATAAGGCAGGGAAGAGTCATCTATCTGGCATATCCACAGTGGAAAAAAGTCAATGACAGCCTTGTGAAGCACCAAGTCTGAAGCAGGGGGATGTGGTGCACACAAACACACACACTGTCTGGGCTAAGCCAAAAAAAAAGTATTGTACATGTAAAAAAGAGTTGGTTCATGAGTCATGTGGAATTATATACAATTATATAAACATTATTAAACTTCATGGTGTTGATATTGGTTCATACTGCATAGATTTGAGTTTCAGTAATTACACAACTGGATTAGGCTTATGGGTGGCGCTGAGGTAAATTACACTAGCCCACTAACACTGCAATCAAGTGACAAATGATTCTGGGAAAAGTGGGTATACCACGACCCTGATCAGGACAAAACTGTGGTATATACACCAATCAGCCATAACATCAAAACCACGTCCTGGTTTCTACACACTGTCCATTTTATCAGCTCCACTTACCATATAGAAGCACTAGAAGTTCTACAATTATTGACTGTAGTCCATCTATTTTAGCCTGCTTTCACCCTGTTCTTCAATGGTCAGGACCCCCACAGGACCACCACAAAGCAGGTATTATTTAGGTGGTGGATCATTCTAAGCACTGCAGTGACACTGACATGGTGGTGGTGTGTTAGTGTGTGTTATGCTGGTATGAGTGAATCTGACACAGCAGCACTGCTGGAGTTTTTAAATACCGTGTCCACTCACTGTCCACTCTATTAGACACTCCTATCTAGTTGGTCCACCTTGTAGATGTAAAGTCAGAAATGATCGCTCATCTATTGCTGTCTTCTAGACCTTCATTAGTGGTCACAGGACGCTGCCCACACGGTGCTGTTGGCTAGATATTTTTGGTTGGTGGACTATTCTCAGTCCAGCAGTGACAGTGAGGTGTTTAAAAACTCCAGCAGCGCTGCTGTGTCTGGTCCACTCATACCAGCACAACACACACTAACACTGAGAATGAGCCACCACCTAAATAATACCTGCTCTGTGGTGGTCCTGGGAAAGTTCTGACCATTGAAGGACATCATGAAAGGGGGCTAACAAAGCATGTGGAGAAACAGATGGACTACAGTCAGTAATTGTAGAACTACAAAGTGCTTCTATGTGGTAAGTGGAGCTGATAAAATGGACAGTGAATGTAGAAACAAGGAAATGGTTTTAATGTTATGTTTCGTTTTCATAAGATTATTACTGGGATGAATATTGTGTGTTTTGGTATGATAATCTTTCCAATACATAATAGAAATGGTAGCTTGATGTTTTTTGTTTTGTTTTTAGAGGCATGCCGTTTAAAAAAGAAAAAAAGAAAAAAGCAGAGCAGTACTTTCGCACCTTCAAAGCTGTCATCATGTGGACCAAAGCAGAATAATGGTGGCATTAGTGTTAATCAATTTGATTATGGCAGTCGGAGTAAGGCAGTTGAAGGCTCAGGCTGATGCCGCGCTTTAGCACCGAGTCTGACCCTCCGAGGGTCTCGTTCAGTCAGCGGCCATCCTGTCAGCCCGGAAGGAGGTAGAGGACAGGAGAAAAAGCCTCCATCATGGATGCCAAGTGTGTTTTCAGCTGCACGGCATCAAACATTCATCAGATGCCATCTTTACAGTCTGTGATGTGAAGCAATCAGCATTTCACAGCCTGTCAAATGAAGTCTAAACCGCTTGCTACCTGGCAGTGTCAGAAAGAAAAAAGGCGCAAACACCCTTACACTTTCTCTCTCTCTCTCTCTCTCTCTCTCTCTCTCTCTCTCTCTCTCTCTCTCTCTCACTTACTCTCTCATACACACACACACACACACCAGCTTTCTTTTTGGCCAGGGATACTGACAGCCAAAGCTGTCCCGTGTTTAAATATTAATTCTGCTTAAATACTTAAAGCTCTCTAATGACAGCAATGATAATGTGTAAATATTACAAGTTTTAGGAATTGGTAGGGTCCTAAGACTTTGTAATCTGTTTAAGTAGAGTTTAAAACAAACATTTCATTTTAATAGGACAGAAAATAAGATAATTTTCACATTTTCTCTGAAAACTTGGGTCTGCAAGATTGATTCTGGGCTAGTGTTGAAGGGGGCGTACATGGCAGGGTTGTGTTTACACAGTGTAAACCCTCCAAACCACAGCTTGATTATGTAACTCTGTTCTTTCTCATAAAGTAGTTGTGTTCACTTCCTCCACAGCTGACTGAGCATAGCTGCAGACTACACCGTGCCCCCTTTGACACACGCACAATTGCTGACCGCTTCTTGTCACCTGCTAGAAACGGGGTCACACAAACAGTTGTATCGCATACAGACTCAACATTTCTTGTGCAGACTCCTCGACCAGCCAGTCAAGGCTGCAATTGCCGCAGCATTAAAAAAAGGTTCCAGCACCCAGGTGGCACAGCAAGATATTCAGCTAGCACACCAGCGCCGAGATTCTAAACTCCTCGGTTCGAAACTCTGCGTTGCCACCGGTCAGCTGGGTGCTATCTAGCGGGCATAGCCTGCAGGAGACACGTTTCTTGCTAGGGCGAAATGACCGGACTATGTTGGTGGGGTCTTCAAATGCTGTGTAAGGACCCTGATTGGCAGATAGAGAGGCGTCTGTACAGAGTGCATAGGTGAACAAGCGTTCCGCTAAGGGCTGCGTGTGGGTCAGAGGAGGCGTGAGCAGCAATATACACACCTCGACTGCAATCAGGGATCCCCCAGCAGCGGAAGACAAATTGACTATGCTAAATTGGGAGAAAATGGGAGAAAATGCATAAATAAAATCGACAAAAATTTTTCCATCACTCCCGCCTCAGGCACAGCCAACTGTGCCTGTGTAGACACCCAGCTGATCAATAGGACACCTGAGATTCAAACTAGAGAGCTCGAGATCTCAATAATGGTAAGCTACCAGAATGGCATGTATATTAATCTTATTATTGTTAATTTAATCTATACATTGCATATTTTATTCATGCATCTTACATTTGCATGCCATTGATTAACTATGTATGTGACACAGTTAATCCAAAGCTAACATTAAAGTAATAATATAAATAATAATAATAATAATAATAATAAGACAAAATAATAATAGGGCAGTTGTAGCCTAGTGGGTAAGGTCCTGGACTAGTAATCAAAAGATCACTGATTCAAGCCCCAGCTCTGCAACATTGCCACTTTTGGGCCCTTGAGCAAGGCCCTTAACCTTCAATTGCTTAGACGAAACTCAAAAATACTGTAAGTCACTTTGGATAAAAGCATCTGCTAAATGCCAAAAATGTAAATGTAATAATAATAATAATAATTTATTTCATACTTTCTATTGAAAATCTGTTTTATGAGAGGCCGAATAAATATTAGGAATATTTTCTTGTAGCCTCTCATATTCCATTGTTATAAATCTTAAAACAGAAAGCAGTGACAAGTCCAAGCAATCACATTACAGTAGACCCTTGAGTTACGAACGGTTTACCATACAAACATTTCGGGTTACAAACGATCTTTTTCAACTTGACGTATGAACAAATTTCGGATTACAAACCGAAATTCGCGAAACACGTGACGTCACGAACAAGTTGACTCCGACCGTCTCTCTCTCTCTCTCTCTCTCTCTCTCGCTCTCTCTCTCTCTCTCTCTCTCTCTCTCTCTCTATATATATATATATATATATATATATATATATATATATATATACAGTATATATATACAGTGTATCACAAAAGTGAGTACACCCCTCACATTTCTGCAGATATTTAAGTATATCTTTTCATGGGACAACACTGACAAAATGACACTTTGACACAATGAAAAGTAGTCTGTGTGCAGCTTATATAACAGTGTAAATTTATTCTTCCCTCAAAATAACTCAATATACAGCCATTAATGTCTAAACCACCGGCAACAAAAGTGAGTACACCCCTAAGAGACTACACCCCTAAATGTCCAAATTGAGCACTGCTTGTCATTTTCCCTCCAAAATGTCATGTGATTTGTTAGTGTTACTAGGTCTCAGGTGTGCATAGGGAGCAGGTGTGTTCAATTAAGTAGTACAGCTCTCACACTCTCTCATACTGGTCACTGAAAGTTCCAACATGGCACCTCATGACAAAGAACTCTCTGAGGATCTTAAAAGACGAATTGTTGCGCTACATGAAGATGGCCAAGGCTACAAGAAGATTGCCAACACCCTGAAACTGAGCTGCAGCACAGTGGCCAAGATCATCCAGCGTTTTAAAAGAGCAGGGTCCACTCAGAACAGACCTCGCGTTGGTCGTCCAAAGAAGCTGAGTGCACGTGCTCAGCGTCACATCCAACTGCTGTCTTTGAAAGATAGGCGCAGGAGTGCTGTCAGCATTGCTGCAGAGATTGAAAAGGTGGGGGGTCAGCCTGTCAGTGCTCAGACCATACGCCGCACACTACATCAAATTGGTCTGCATGGCTGTCACCCCAGAAGGAAGCCTCTTCTGAAGTCTCTACACAAGAAAGCCCGCAAACAGTTTGCTGAAGACATGTCAACAAAGGACATGGATTACTGGAACCATGTCCTATTCAGGTTCAGACGGTCTCAAGCATGTGTGGCGGCAATCAGGTGAGGAGTACAAAGATAAGTGTGTCATGCCTACAGTCAAGCATGGTGGTGGGAATGCCATGGTCTGGGGCTGCATGAGTGCAGCAGGTGTTGGGGAGTTACATTTCATTGAGGGACACATGAACTCCAATATGTACTGTGAAATACTGAAGCAGAGCATGATCCCCTCCCTCCGGAAACTGGGTCGCAGGGCAGTGTTCCAGCATGATAATGACCCCAAACACACCTCTAAGACGACCACTGCTTTATTGAAGAGGCTGAGGGTAAAGGTGATGGACTGGCCAAGCATGTCTGCAGACCTAAACCCAATAGAACATCTTTGGGGCATCCTCAAGCGGAAGGTGGAGGAGCGCAAAGTCTCGAATATCCGCCAGCTCCGTGATGTCGTCATGGAGGAGTGGAAAAGCATTCCAGTGGCAAACTGTGAAGCTCTGGTAAACTCCATGCCCAGGAGAGTTAAGGCAGTTCTGGGAAATAATGGTGGCCACACAAAATATTGACACTTCAGGAACTTTCACTAAGGGGTGTACTCACTTTTGTTGCCGGTGGTTTAGACATTAATGGCTGTATATTGAGTTATTTTGAGGGAAGAATAAATTTACACTGTTATATAAGCTGCACACAGACTACTTTTCATTGTGTCAAAGTGTCATTTTGTCAGTGTTGTCCCATGAAAAGATGTACTTAAATGTCTGCAGAAATGTGAGGGGTGTACTCACTTTTGTGATACACTGTATATATATACTGTATATATATATGCAGTGAGCGGATGGTGTTTTTTCTGTTTTTTTCAAATCTTTATATTTTGTAAAATTCTATATTAAAATGGCCTCAAACAATGAATCTAGTGTTATTTGTTGTTGTATAATTACTCCTGCCAGTAGCTGTCACTGTGTATCAGGCAGAGGGGACAGTGAGTGAGAGGGAAGAAGGAATTCGGCTCAGTAAAGTATTCTTTCTTTCGTGCAATTACACCTACAAAATACAACACTATTGACATATAGAAGGAAATAATAGAGAAATATGAGAGTTATTGTTGTTGTTTCTGGTAGATACATTTTATAAAAAAAGAAGGAAATGTATTATGGTGTATAGTACAGCACACGTACTGTACTGAAATGTGATTTGTGTTTTTATGTACAGTACTACTGTGAATTGTTGTTTATTATTGTTTGTTACAGTAATGTCTATTCTATAATATAAGGGAAAATATACTTGTATTTATAACAAAAAAGAGCATTTAAGACATTAGAAAGGTTAGGTAAGGGGGTGGTTTGGGAGGTCTGGCACCGATTAATTCAATTTACATTATTTCTTATGGGAAAAATAGGTTTAACTAACGAACATTTTGACTTAAGAACAGCCCTTCGGAACCAATTAAATTCGTAAGTCAAGGGTCTACTGTACTTTAATTTAGGCCTCTGGGATGGATCATATTTGCACAAAGCACACTCCACACCCAAGGTTACCTCAATAAAGCCCCCCACCACAGTTTTTAGTACTACCAAAGATTGGTGCTCTGTCACACTGGGCTTAAAAACTGCTTTCACACTTGCCCTAACGTACCAAACTCTGGGTTTAAACTCACTATGGTCAGAAACAAAAGTGCAAGTGTGAAAACCCTTAGAGCTTGAATGCAAGCTGTCAGTTTACTATAAGACCCAGAGCCAGCGTTGTTTGGTAGTGCAATACCGCCATCTGCAGGTTGAAGAGGGTAATGCAGGAAAGAACTCTGACTGACCCCCTGCAGTCTGCTTCTGCATGACACATCGCCCTGTCTTTCTGAGAAAGAGACATATTTGGTGGAAAAAAACTGACATTGTACGAAGATTTGAGCTGTCACACTCAATCTCTCTTACTAACACCATCACTCAGTTATTCCCTGTCTCCTACTACCCCCTTCTCCCCAGTTTTTTACTCACGCACACAAAAGGACTGCATTTGTCAAACTTTGTTAAGTGAAGTTCTGGACTCATTACTGAAACATAAGCAAGGAATAAACTTTCAAGATTCTCTTTTAGAAACTGGACACAGGACTGTGCAGCCTTTCCAGACTTTAAATTCACACAAAGCGCTGACCTAGGATTACAATATGGTGTCATTTAAAAAGTCTCTTGGGTCTGATATGAAAGAGAACTTTAAAAGCCACATGTGGAGTAAGAATAGAGATTTTACTAGCATTGTACTGAAGCCCACCAGCTCTGGAAAAGTTCATAATCAAACGTGAGTGTAATACTTGGAATATCTTTCTATAGCTGGTTGTCTGAAGCTTAGTGACCGGGGGATATCATACTACTACTAATACAAACATATCCAGATTTGTAGGCACTATTTAAAAGGATGTTTAAAAGGGCATTAAATGTCTTTGTGCCCAATTAGCTCAATCTTACTCAAAATATTAAAGTTTTAATTAAAGTTGTTTAATAAAAAACAAACACCCTTCTTGTCACAAATTTGTTTTTTTTAACAACATAAACATAGGCATTCAAATTATTGGCAACCTCGGACATTCTTCTTATTAAAATGAAACTGAAGCACGTTCCTACTTGGAATGCATGACATGGTTTTAAGTACCAGAGAAATTAGGCTGCTTCTGCCAACAAGCAAAAACTGTACTGTAGCTGATTTCTCTATCAGGACAATGATTTAAATGGTTTAAAATAAACATCATAATCCATACAGAATAGTTTGATGACCAGTGTTCATTAAACATCTGGAGAGAGATGCAGCCAATAATGCCTGTGTATGTGTCTATCTGGTAATATGTATAATATGTAATATGTATAATAGGTATAATAATATGTATAATATTTTTGTTAATTTAATCTATACATTGCATATTGAATTAACAGTTTGCATGCCATTGATGAACTGTTTAGGTAACATTTAATCCAAAGCTTATATTAAAAAAGAAATTATTAATAATGACAATAATAATAATAATAATAATAAATTGCATGAGTTACTTGAGTTAAATTTCTTCCTTTTTTTTATCAAAAATCTGTTTTATGGAAGGGTAAATAAATACTCGGCGATGCCACCGGTCAGCCTGGGTGCCATCTAGCAGGCATAGCCTGCAGCAGACATGTTTCTGCTAGGGCGGGATAACCGGACTATGTGGGTGGGGTCTTCAAACGCTGTGTGAGGACCCTGATTAGCAGAGAGGCATCTGTGCAGAGTGCATAGGTGAAAAAGGGTTCCGCTAAGGGCTGCATGTGGGTCAGAGGAGGTGTGAGCAGCAATATACCCACCTCTACTGCAATCAGGGATCCCCCAGCAGTGTAAGACAAATTGACTATGCTAAATTGGGAGAAAATGGGAGAAAATGCATAAATAAATAGAAAAAAATGTTCCACCACTCCCCCCTCAGGCACAGCCAATTGTGCCCATGTAGGCACCCAGCTGATTGATAGGACACCTGAGATTCAAACTAGAAAGAGCTTGAGATCTCAATAATGGTGAGCTAGCAAAAGGGCAAGTATAATAATCTTATTATTGTTAATTTTATCTGTACATTGCATATTTAATGATTGCATCTTACATTTGCATGCCATTGATTAACTATTTATGTGACACATTTAATCCAAAGCTTACATTAAAGTAATAATAACAATTATAATAATAAGACAAAATAATAATAGGGCAGTTGTAGCCTAGTGGGTACGGTTACTTCAGTTAAATTTCTTCCTTTTTTATCAAAAATCTGTTTTATAGAATGCCAAATAAATATTAGAAATATTTTGTTGTAGCCTCTCATATTCCGCTATTGCAAATCTTAAAACAAAAAGCACAGACATGTCCGAGCAATCACATTACTTTACTTGAATTCTGGCCTCTAGAACATCTAAACATTCTGTGTTAAAGGGTGCTCTTTAGGCTCAGCCAATTATGCCTGTGTAGGAATCTGGTCGATAGCACATGAGATTCAAACAAAAGAGCTTGAGATCTCAAGAGTAATGATGGGCTAGCAAATAATAGATATATTAGTCTTATTGTTAATTTTAATTATACATATTTATTATTATTGTTAATTTTATTTATACATATTTAGGTGACATTGTTATTCAAAGCTTACATATAAATAAATTATAATTATTATTAATAAAATGAATAATAATAAATTACATGAGTTACTTGAGTTCAATTTCTTCCTTTTTTAATTAAAAATCTGTTTAATGAGAGGCTAAATAAATATTATATATATTTTCTTGTAGCTTCTCATATTCTGCTATTGTGAATCTTAAAACAAAAAGCATTGACATGTCCGAGCAATCACATTACTTTAATTCTGGGCTCTCTTGGATGGATCATATTTGCACACAGCACAATCCACACTTAAGGTTACTTTAATGATACCCCACACCCCAGTTTTCAGCTTCTGCTTTTGCCAGATTGACTTTTAAAAACAGTGTTGTAGCTGATTTCTCTATCAGAACAATAATACATATTTATCTACAAAGTAGTTTGACGACCAGCGTTCATTAAACATCTGGAGAGATTCTGTGTTAAAGGGTGCACTTTAGGCTCAGCCAATTACGCCTGTGTAGGAATCTGGTCGATAGCACATGAGATTCAAACAAAAGAGCTCGAGATCTCGAGAGTAATGATGGGCTAGCAAATAATAGATATATTAGTCTTATTATTGGTAATTTAATCTATACATTGCATATTGAATTAATGCTTCTTTACGTTTGCATGCCATTGATTAACTATTTAGGTTACATATTTAACAACAGGGGCAGTTGTAGCCTAGTGATTAATGCCAAGTTCACACTACACGACTTTCCAAGTCGTCAGGTCGCTGTACAGTTCACACTACACGACTGGATCTCTTGTAATCGGGAGTCTTTCAAGTCGTTGTGTATTTCACACTACACGACTGATCGGCGACAGGGGGTTTCACACTACACCATCTATCACCAACTGGAATCGCACGAAAACAAACACGAGAAGTGAAGAGGAGTTTAACGATACCAAAAATGCACGTCGACAAGTAGCGAGCGATAAAAGTTTGTGCGCTGATGTGCAGCGTAAAATCAATGAGAAAAAAATAAATGAATCTGAGTGGATTTGGCTACGCGACCAGCATGGATTGTTCTATAGTGAGTTGGAGGTTAATAAATATTTTTGCAATACAACGTTGGTGTTATGTTTTGTAGAGAATGATAAGGTCAGAAATACTGTATAATTCTCGTGTGTATGCCGATGTATTCTGATATAAACTATATTATGCCCCTGTCCCACCTTTTTACACTCCTACCCCTGCGTTTTCCCTCACCCGTTCTTACGTTCTCATTGGCTGTTCGACACCGCACTCATTGCCAGTCGGGAAACTCAGATTCAGATATCTGACATGCTAGAAATCTCACTTCGGTCGCGGCTCGGTTGTTGAGTAGATCACACATAGCAATTGAGAGCCGAGTTTAGATCGCAGAGCGAACACCGAGTTGCTCCCGAGCTGGCAAATCTAGCGCCGACCAGTCGGCGAGTGAAAATCAGGGCAAAAGTCGTGTAGTGTGAACTAGGCAAAAGGTGCTGGACTAGCAACCCTCAACCCTCACTTGCTTAGACTGTATACTGTCACAGTATAGCGTCTGCTAAATGCTGAAAATGTAAATATTTAATTAAAAGTAATACAAAAAATAATAGTAATAATTATTATTAGTAGTAATAATAATAATAATTTAATAATTATTATTATTATTATTATTATTATTATTATTATTATTATTATTATTATTATTATTATTATTATTATTATTATTTCTTCCATGCAGTGACATGTCCAAGCAATCACATTACTTTAATTCTGACCTCAGGGATGGCTCATATTTGCACACAGCACACTCCACACCCAAAGTTACCTTAATGATACCCCTCACCCCAGTTTTCAGCTTCTGCTTCTGCCAGATTGACTTTTAAAAACTGCAGTGTAGCTGATTTCTCTATCAGAACAATGATTCAAAAGATTCAAATCAAACATTATAATCCACACAGAATTGTTTAATGACCAGCATTCATTAAACATCTGGAGAGATTATGTTTTAAAGGGTGCTCTTAGATTATTTGTTCTGGATTGTCACATTATTAGGCATTATAGGAAAAAAAAACATAATAACAGCACTAACTACTAAAAGCTGGGTGTCAATTATGAGGTATACTATATGATCAATCTAGATTGCCTATTTAAATTCATACACTATACAGCCAGAAGTATGTAGACATCGGACCATGAGCTACATACTATGATACTATGCTTTAAACTATGGCATTTATATGAATCTGTGACTTAAACAGCCCCCACAAAATATAGGAAAGAGTCTGTTGGACTTTGATGAACCATTCAGTGAAAAGAGCATGGACCTGAACTTTTGATACTTAATGCAACACTTTTTTTTTTTATTATTATTTTCTGTATGTAAAGCCATTTTTCCATTTTTTTTCTAAAGTTCAAATGTTGCTATATGCTTTGAAGCCACACTTTACATTCAACATTTTAAAAGCAGTGCTTCAGCTTGTAGCACATAAACGTTCACATAAAGATCCATTCAAAGAGACATACACAAGTTCTGGCCGTGGATGAAAACCCGGGGAGCGAGAGGGAGCTTATATAAGCTCTACAATATAAAGGGGTCAGCAGAGTGGACTCTGGGATTTCCAACAGCTTTGTGCATGGCTGCCAGAGCCTATAGCGGTGGACAGACAAACCACAGCATAGTGAATGCATTATAAGTGCAAAACCCAGAGAACTGTGAATTCAGTCTGCTCGATAAATAATGCATTGTGATGTATATTAAAACCAGGCTCACATGTGATGTAGCCTGGATCACAGGGTGCAGTGCAAAAACTGCAGTCTGGTCTAATTATGCAGACCTGAGAGGCGGGCAGAGACCATCTGGCCAGAGCTATCAGAGTCACTTATGTTATTTGCTTACATACTAAAGATATACATAGACCAAAAAAGAACAAGAGATACAGAGAGGGAATGTAAAAATAGACAAAGAGGGATTTATTAACCTGGCTTGACACTGTTTAAGAATTCTTACATATGCTATATGACCAAAAGTATTTGGACACCCGGCCATGAGCTTGTTTATAATAAATGGCATTAAAACAGAGTGACCTCTATGTGATCTTTATAGCTATAACAACTGCTACACTTCTGAGAAGTCTTCTCACAAGACTTTGAAGTATGTCCATTCAGTCAGAAGAGTACTCTATGGCTGGGCACTGATGTTGGTCAAAAAAGCCTCAACTGATGTTCCAGTTCATTTCAAAGCTGAGGTCAGGGATCTGCGCAGGCCTCTGGAGTTTCTTTAAACTAAGTTTTCTCAATGTTCTTATAGACCTTACTTTGTGCACAGGGGCAAAGTCATGGAAAGGACCTGCAAAATTGTAAGCATATGGGCTGACATGAGGGATCTACGGTATGTTGTCACTTAATGTGATTACCAAGTGTCCAAATAATAAATAATTATATTTATTATTAAATTAATACAACCCCAAATCAGAAAAAGTTGGGACAGGGGCAATTTAGGGCTAGTAATGAGGTGAAAAAAAACTAAATAATGATGTGATTCCGAACACGTGATGTCAACAGGTGATTGTAATCATGGTTTGGTACAAAAGCAGCATCCAGGAAAGGCTGAGTCTTTGATGAGCAAAGGTGGACAGAGGATCTCCACTTTGTCAATAAAAAACCTCAAAGAAAGATTGGAATGGATTTGCATATTTCTCCCTCTACAGTGCATAATATCATTAAACCATTCAAGGAATCGGGAGGAATTTCAGTGCGTAAAGGCCAAGGACGCAAGCTTAAGCTGAACACCCGTGATCTTCGATTCCTCAGACGGCACTGCATCAAGAACAGCCACTCAACAATAGCTGATATAACCACATGGGTGAGGGATTACTTTGGCAAACCTTTGTTAAGCTCTATAATACAGAGTTACATGCACAAATGCCACTTAAAACTTTACTGTGCAAAAAAGAAGCCTTATGTTAACCATGTCCAGAAGCAGTGTCGACTTCTCTGGGCTCAGAGGTATCTTGGATGGACCATCACACAGTGGAAACATGTATTGTGGTCAGATGAATCAGCATCCCAGGTCTTTTTAGGAAAAAAATGGATGCCGTGTGCTCTGTGATGTAAGTGTGGTGAAAAGGAATGCCAACATTACAAAGTGGTAAATGCTTTACTGTCCCAACTTTTTTGGAATGTGTTTCAGGCCTTATTATTGGCATTTTCCATGCTGTTCCAACTTTTTTTCTGATTTGGGGTTGAAAGATTTTAAAATCAAAAAGCAGTAATTTCAATACGATTCTATTTTTGGCACTAAACAAACTCTGTAGGAATGTGATGACAAATGAGCAGACTGTACTGAGAAGGTAAAAAGATTACTTAAGAGCTGATAAATGAGAGAAGGTTGGATAAAGAGATAGTAATATAGGGAGTGATTGAGGGCAGCTATAAAGAGAATGAAGATTAGAAAGGCAGTTGGCCCAGAGTGACATACTAGCGGAGGCATAACTTTAAGATGCCATGTTTTACATTTTGGTTACATCATGACAGAACAGGTAGTTACAGGTTACACATGATCAAGTTCAACAAGTTCAAGTTCAATGTCAAATACCATCATGGGCAAGTTTCTATCTCCAGTTCACCCACACACTGGGACAGTGTGCAAACTCCACACAGAAAGGACCCGGACCGTTCAACATGGGAATTGAACCCAGGATCTTCTTGCTGTGAGGCAAGTGTACTATCCACCGAGCCACCATGATGCCCCCTAATAAAAACGATTAATAATAAGGTATTTTGTTAATGTAATAACAGCATTAAGTTTTGATGGTGCTTTTTCTAGCGCTTGGGTGGCGCAGTGGTCTATTATGCCAGGTTCAAATCTTAATAGTGCTATCAACCTGCTGGGTATCTACACAGACACGATTGTATTAAGGCTAGTGGTTGGGGGGGAGTGTGTTGGTGCCCAAAGCCTTAAGATGGACTGCCTCCCGTCCAGGGTATTCCTGCCATGTGGTAAAACTAGACCCACCACAACCCTGACCAGAATGAAGCGATTGATAAAGCTATTCATACCAGTTTGAAAATCTTTACTGATATAAATTGTTATTGTTAAGAACAAAATGTTGTAAATCATCAACCCACTGAGGCCTGGATTCAAATTCACACCCAAAATCAAGGAAAAAATTAGATCACAGGCTGTGTGTGTCACAATTTGTGTGAATTTCATAATGACAACTCATAATGTGTCGCAGTACTGTGTACGGCCCCCATGTGCCTACGTGCCCTTCCGACAATGTCTGGGCATGCTCTTGATAAGACGGAGGAGGATGGTGTCTTGTGAGATTTCCTCCCAGACGTGGATCGGGGTAAAAGTGAGCTCCTGAACAGTCTGTGGTGTTACTTAGCAGCATCAGATGCACTGATTCATAACATCCCAGAGTTTAAATGCCTTTATCATCCAGAAACTGCCTACACACTCTGGCCACATGATGCTAGTCATAGCCCAGCGTCCACTGCACCAATGTAAGGTCTGACCACTGTTTTGAGGATTTCATCCAGGTACCTAACAGCTGCCAGGGTACCAATGACTATCATGTGTACGTTTGTGCAACCCTTCAGTACTGACCCACCGCCAAAGCCGGGCATGCTGGATGATGTTGTAAGCAGCATAACATTTATCACAGCCTCTTCACATGCTTTTACATTGGTCACAAGTGCTCAGTGTGAACCTGCTCTCATCTGTGAAAAGAATGGGGCGCCAGTGGCAGACCTGCCAGTTCTGGTGTTCTCTGGTGAATGCAAATCAAGCTGCACTGTGCTGGGCTAAGAGCACAGTTCCCACAAGAGGACGTCAGGCAGATAGTGGTCTTGATGTTGGGTTGATGCCCTGTCCAGCTCTTCTCGTGTACCAGCCCGTGTCCTGGTATCTACTCCATGCCCTTGAGACTGTGCTGGGAGACACGGCTAATCTACCCGCAACAGCACATCTGGATGGAGCTGGACTACCTGTGTAACCTGACTGGGCTGCAGGTACCACCTCATGCTACCAATAGTGACAAGGAGGGATCAGTCATTGAGGATAGCAAAATTATCCCCTTTTAGAGGTTGTCTTGCTGTTGCTACTCCAGTGCACCTGTTGTCATTTCTATTTCCACCAAAGATAAATTTGATTCACAATTTCTGTCCTACCTGGACAGATTGATCTCTGAAGTTGGTGTTATACTGTAATGATCAGGTGTGCCCTAATTTTAATATGTAGTTTGTTTTTGTTTTTCTTTGGGTTAAATTTAGGAATTCATTTTGAAATAGTTACATAATAGTGGTGCAACAATAAGTAGTCAATTAAAAACACTTTACACAGTTCCAAGATATGTAACCTAAGATTGTAATTTAACCATCAATACAATCGACAATACATGTTGAATTACCCATATTATATATACAGTATATATATATATATATATACATATATATATATATATATATATACTGTATATGTTTAATTTAAAAACAGGGTATTTCCTCTTGTTTTCTTATTTTCCACTTGTCTAATACAGTGGTACCTTGTAACTCAACGTCCTCTAAACTCAAAATCTTTGAAACTCAACACCCTTCGTTGAGAAATTTGTACCCTTAAACTCAACATTTCCCTTAAAGTCAACATGTTCGGTTTGTTTTTTAAAAATTCATTTATTTAATTTCAAATTAACAATGAACAGTCGCTTTGTTCAGTGCTTGGCTTGAGCGGTGCTGTAATACGTTATCAAAGTGCACATATGAGACGAATCTGCATTTGTGTGGAATAACAGTCAAATTCTCTCTGAAATCTGTGTTTAGCTGAATTTTGCTTACTGTTTCACTTTTAAACTTGTGTTACAGCTCAGGGTTCTGAGAAATTGTAAGAATCAGCTTTTTATTTCAGTGTTTTTATATTATATTTGTGTTATTTTCAGTGTATAAGTGTCAAAAACAACCCCATTTTACATTAGACTAAAATATGAACACATTAACAGGTTTTCCATACATCCTTATGGAGAAAAATTACCTTGAAACTCAACGCCTTTGAGACTCAATGTCAGTTGGTTCTGGGACTGAAGGATCTGAAGCCAATAATTGTGACAAAAATGCAACCACCAACCACCCCACAACTACCAAAAACAAATAAAATAAAGGGGAGCAAGTACTTTTTTATGCCACTGTACATTAATCCCTTTTGTATGAATCACCCCAAAGTGCACATAAACCCCTGAAAAAAAACGTAAATGTTTAAAATACAACTAATCTGCAGTGGAGCACCATGTTCCATAAGCTGCTGTTCAACACTGCAAGAATGAAGTTGTGTTATACAGTGTGCTGACTTAAAATGATTGACTCTCTAACAGTAAGGAGATTGATGTGCCTAATCATAGATGAGTGATTACTTTGTCAGTCAGCTGGAGGACTTACCAGAAAAGCAATGATGCTCCTCTGAGTGTTCTCCCACTGGAAGCAGCTCTTAATGTACTGCAGAGTATACAGAATGGCCATGCTGAGCCTCTTCACACGGTAAATGTTGCGTGCTAACAGCTAATGGGGAACAAACCAGTAGTTAGCAAAATGCGTGTGGGGAAGTAATATTCACAAGGCCTTGTTAAGTGAGATGCACTGGGGCTTTTATAAGAGAGGCTCAGGTGGTGATAAATACTAATGTGTCCAGATTATATATTGTTATGCTACCATTGACAGATGTAGTAGGGATCAACATACTCACCTTTTTATTAAATTTAGGGTTGTCCTCTTCAGGCTTTGTTTCTGTGGGATGGAAGGTTTTAACAGCAGCTCTAACCTAATCACAAAAGAGTAGAAAAATTACATACACAGCAATTAAAAATTCATTCATTGTCTGTTTTACCATTGCGATATCCTATTCAGGGTCGCAGTGGGTCTGATTCACTGGACAAAAGACAGGAAACACCCTGGACAGGTCACCAGTCTATCACAGGGCAAACACACGCACACACCCACACACACACACACACATCTAGGGGAACTTTAATATCTACAATTAGCCTGATAGGATGTCTGTGGCTGTGGTAGAAAAATGGAGGAGGAGGACCGCTCCACCTGGGATTTGAACCCAGGACCTTCTTGCTGTAAGACAACAGTGCTACCCACTGAAAAAGTGAGATGTTACTAAGAGTCTGTCTGAAAACCTAGTGAGCTGCCTTGCTGCCTACTGCCTACCCGAGCAGCTGCCTAAGTGGAGAGGATTCTAATAAGACATCAAACTCATAAGGCAGGTTATTCAGACACACTACTTAGCAATTAGGGTGATTATGTCACCGCAGTTTTTGCTTACTAAGCTAACACAGTTAGCCTCAGGTCATTCAAACAAACTGGCTGAGCTGGCACAACCCGCTAGCATGCCAGCTAACATCCCTCCGTGCACCAAAAATGGTTAAACTGTCATTGACAAGCCCAAATTTGCAAATAAATGACATTTGCACACCTCCACACCTCCACATTCGTCTGCCATATTTGTCATTTTTCGTGAGAAAAGTTGTGCCGCACTGAATGCTGGGATTGCCTTCATCATTAAGGAAGCATCGGATGCTCCCCCGTTATTCAGTCAGTTTATAGCTTTGAAATAAGGCACCTCAGTAGGCAGCATTTCAAGGTACCTAAGAATTTAGACAACATTCTTCTCAGGATCATGTGTAGGATGATGTAAATGATCAGTAGGTTTTCAGACAGACCCTAAAACTGTATTTTAATAAAAAAAAATCAATCTGCATTTTAATTGGTAAGTGCATTATTTTTTACTTTGATTTATTCATAAAACATTCATTTATTTGTATTAATTCCAGTCAGTATCACAGGGGGTCTGGAGCCACTGGAAAACACTGGGCACAAAGTGTAATTACACCAGGGACAAGGTGACAGTATAACATGGCATCACAGATAGTCACTCACTAACTTACAACTGGGGCAATTTGAAGCAGCCAATCCTTTTAACCAGAGTAACCAGAGGCTGTAATCAAAGCTAGGTTCACAAGACACATGCTGCTTTGTGCTACTAGTTATGGTTGCATGTTCAGGTGATTCAAGTATCCTGATTAAAAGTAATTCATACAAACTAAACACCCAAACCATTTGTGAGCTGAAGTAAGAAGAAAACTGGACCAAATACATGTCCAAAAAATGCAGAAATAGCTGCCAAGAATAAATATAGTGGCATAAACTAGCAGACACTTTACAAATATAGTTGAGTTCTAACCCTGCTTAATACAGATACAGTTTGAAGGGCCAATGTATTTTTTTTTGGTATTCTTACCGTGTTGTATAAAATGTTCATTTCCAGTGTGATGCTTCCTTTAGCCGGCCCAGCTAAATCACGTTTCTTTAGAGCACTGGTTACTTGCTGCCCATTGCAAACCTACACAATTAAAGATAAATGTCAATATTATCAAGAAAGTATAGTTTGTAAAATGATTAATGAGACGTTCATAAAGGCAAAACAGAACTATTTATACTTTATGACTTACTGTCAGCAAAGGTAAAGCAACTTTTCCTAGAAAGTCTGGTGCTTTGTCTCCATCTTCTCCAAAAACACTCACCAACAAGACATCATGGATGTCCTTAATTGGGCTGCAGGAGAACCAAAGACATTACACCACTATAAATTACACTCTGTTAAATACATTCAACTTTTAAGAATTAAAAAAACTAATAATAATAATAATAATAATCTAATAATACCAAATGGCAAATTGCTACCACCTTACTACCATAAAAATGTACTTATGCTTCATGATGTTCTACACTGAGAGCTACACACTGCCATATGTAATCAGGCACCTTGAGCAGCCAACAGAGGCCATAATCACAGCAGCAATAAACAACACCTGACCACTGTTGTTCCCTATAGACACAACCGATCATATCTGTGTAGGCACACATCCGGTCGATAACACAGCTGAGATTCAAACTCTGACCTAAGCAGTGCTAAGATAACACTTTAGACTAGTGTGCCACCTGAGCACTGCAACGTTATACATAATAGTATTTCAAATAGTAATACTAGAGCAGTTTATTAGGTACAACTATCTGGTACTTACATTCCACAATAATTTAAAGAACTCCACCTACCAAACAGATCAACTTTGTGGGTATACAATTACTGACTGTAGCCCATCTGTTATTCTGTGCACTTTGTCACCTCCTGTACATCATGAAAACCGAAAATAGCTGTAATCTCTAACTTTACCCCTACAACCAGTGTTAAGAGGGTCTGTGTTCCTAATGAAGAAGACAGTACATTTATGCAGTATTAAAAAATCCCAACACTGCAGCACCTGCTACATTCAAACCACAACAACACACACTACCATGTCATTACCACGTTAGTGTCACTGCAGTGCTGAGAATTGCCCACTACCCAAAATTATCTGGTCAGAGGGGTCATAATGTGCACCCAGCGAAACAGGTGTTGCTTATAAAATATTGTACATACCTAGTAGGTATATCTAGGTGTATAAAGTGCTCATGGGTGTATTTCATACATTACTTCACACTGTGGTTTGAGAAATTGTATAACAGGTTGGAAAGCACTCATCTATTCAAAGCAGCACAGGACTCCAAGCTTTTACTCTCACTCTTCACACATCTTTATTGGTTTATATTTAAGAAGGGTAAGTACAGGGTAAGCCTATTTCTGCTTTAAAGAGTAAAATTTAAAATTCTATTTACCAGTCGTATTTAAAAACACCTGTGTGATTTAAAAGCTTCGGCAGCCTGTTTGGTAGGAAGCAAAAGCTAGGCTTAACTGTACCATGTTTGGGGTTTTGCATGTAATGCAACAGTAGATCAATACCCCTCTTACAGTGTAAATGTTGCCTTCCACTCTGGGTGAATGGTCTTGTAGATGGTGTGGGTTTGTAGTTTGCTGTTGCCAAGCTCCAGCACACAGAAAGGATCACTTTTACCTGAAAAAAAAAAAGCACGATTGCAACTGGTTTATCAATACTGAAATGTCATGACATTATTCACATTATTAAATAATAATAAAACCCAATAATCAACCATTTCTAATTGGAGTCATTAACATAAAGCATACTGCTTCATTTCCGCCTGAACATTAATAAATGAAGCAAAAAGGTTGCAGACATGGGAGAGATATAGCTTCGTTACATTCATCACATGTTACATGTCATAAAAAGCACTCGTTTGGTAATCAGAATGCAGATTTTAAAGAAACAAAAATTTTGTATCAGGGGCTTGGTCGGCACTGCGATTTACTACGCTTGACCACCACAGCTGAGATCCTGGTTTGAATTTCAGCTATGCTATCTAGCCAACCTCCACTGGAATCTGCGTTATAATATCAGCGATGCTACCAGCCGGCCTGGCATCTACACAGATGAAATAGGCTATGTCTGAGGGAGACGGCAGATATTCAGAAATGGATTGGCACCCTGTCCAGGGTATCCCTGTTTTGCCCCCAGTGTTTTATTACAGCTATATAATCCTGGCCAGGATAACACAGTTCATGAAAATGTAAAGTAAAAAAAGAAATCTAGCTAATAGCACCTTATAAATCATAAAACAAAAAAGGCTGTATCCTTAAGTATTATCTAACAAAGAACATCAGCTAAGTATACAAGCTTACAGTTATTGTCTTGATGGTAAATAAAAACAATACATTGGTTTTAATTCCAAAATACATGTCAAAATACCAGTATATTTGTGGAGAAGTCAATGTACCATGCAGTCTGTTAGCATTACAATAAATAACTCTGACTGCATTGTAAACCACAGAGACAACGCAATGTACTGTAGAGTGAATATACAGTGCCTTGCAAAAGTATTCAGCCCCCTTGAACTTTTCAACCTTTTGCCACATTTCAGGCTTCAAACATAACGATATGAAATTGTAATTTTTTGTGAAGAATCAACAACAAGTAGGACACAATCGTGAAGTGGAACGAAATTTATTGGATATTTTAAACTTTTTTTAGAAATAAAAAACTGAAAAGTGGGGCGTGCAATATTATTCAGCCCCCTTGCGTTAATACTTTGTAGCGCCACCTTTTGCTGCGATTACAGCTGCAAGTCGCTTGGGGTATGTCTCTATCAGTTTTGCACATCGAGAGACAGAAATTTTTGCCCATTCTTCCTTGCAAAACAGCTCGAGCTCAGTGAGATTGGATGGAGAGCGTTTGTGAACAGCAGTTTTCAGCTCTTTCCACAGATTCTCGATGGGATTCAGGTCTGGACTTTGACTTGGCCATTCTAACACCTGGATACGTTTATTTGTGAACCATTCCATTGTAGATTTTGCTTTATGTTTTGGATCATTGTCTTGTTGGAAGATAAATCTCCGTCCCAGTCTCAGGTCTTTTGCAGACTGCAACAGGTTTTCTTCCAGAATGGTCCTGTATTTGGCTCCATCCATCTTCCCATCAATTTTAACCATCTTCCCTGTCCCTGCTGAAGAAAAGCAGGCCCAAACCATGATGCTGCCACCACCATGTTTGACAGTGGGGATGGTGTGTTCAGGGTGATGAGCTGTGTTGCTTTTACGCCAAACATAACGTTTTGCATTGTGGCCAAAAAGTTCGATTTTGGTTTCATCTGACCAGAGCACCTTCTTCCACATGTTTGGTGTGTCTCCCAGGTGACTTTTTATAGATATCTTTGAGAAATGGCTTTCTTCTTGCCACTCTTCTATAAAGGCCAGATTTGTGCAGTGTACGACTGATTGTGTCCTATGGACAGAGTCTCCCACCTCAGCTGTAGATCTCTGCAGTTCATTCAGAGTGATCATGGGCCTCTTGGCTGCATCCCTGATCAGTCTTCTCCTTGTTTGAGCTGAAAGTTTAGAGGGACGGCCGGGTCTTGGTAGATTTGCAGTGGTCTGATACTCCTTCCATTTCAATATGATCGCTTGCACAGTGCTCCTTGAGATGTTTAAAGCTTGGGAAATCTTTTTGTATCCAAATCCGGCTTTAAACTTCTCCACAACAGTATCTCGGACCTGCCTGGTGTGTTCCTTGGTCTTCATGATGCTCTCTGCGCTTTAAACAGAACTCTGAGACTGTCACAGAGCAGGTGCATTTATACGGAGACTTGATTACACACAGGTGGATTCTATTTATCACCATCAGTCATTTAGGTCAACATTGGATCATTCAGAGATCCTCACTGAACTTCTGGAGTGAGTTTGCTGCACTGAAAGTAAAGGGGCTGAATAATATTGCACGCCCCACTTTTTAGTTTTTTATTTCTAAAAAAAGTTTAAAATATCCAATAAATTTCGTTCTACTTCACGATTGTGTCCCACTTGTTGTTGATTCTTCACAAAAAATTACAATTTCATATCGTTATGTTTGAAGCCTGAAATGTGGCAAAAGGTTGAAAAGTTCAAGGGGGCTGAATACTTTTGCAAGGCACTGTATGCTAAAAAGAATTTGAAGCATATAGTTGAACAATGTGCAGTGGAGCTGTAGCTGTCTGATAAAACCAGATGAAAAACAGAACAGAACTAAATCAAATGGTAAGCCTATTTAAAATATACACCGATCAGGCATAACATTATGGCCACCTTCCTAATATTGTGGTGGCCCCCCTTTTGCTGCCCCATATGCAACAAACTGTGATGCACTGTGTATTCTGACATCTTTCTATCAGAACCAGCAATAACATCTTCAGCAATTTGAGCTACAGTAGCTCGTCTGTTGGATCATGCATCAATGAGCCTTGGACGCCCATGACCCACTTTTGATAGATACTGACAACTGCAGACTGGGAACACCCCACAAGAGCTGCAGTTTTGGAGATGCTCTGACCCAGTCATCTAGCCATCACAATTTGGCCCTTGTCCAACTCGCTCAAATCCTTACGCTCGCCCATTTTTCCAGCTTCTAACACATCAACTTTGAGGATAAAATGTTCAACTGCTGCCTAATATATCCCACCTACTAACAGGTGCCGTGATGAAGAGATAATCAGTGTTATTCACTTCGCCTGTCAGTGGTCATAATGTTATGCCTCGGCGGTGTATATATAAAGTTCAGATTAAGTTCAGGTTTTAGAAAGGCTGTAGGTGTTTCTGCCCTTGTTTACAGATCAGTTTAAAGGCAACAACTGCAAAGACTAGCCACACTAATACTGACGTTATTGAGCATGCACTTAAATTGATCTTATGCTATACCCACACTAGCAGTCTCAGCTCTGCTCTAAACTCTTACTCAGTAGTGTTGTTCAAACACTTTATTAGTAAATCACTGACATCATTAGGCAGTACCATTTAAATCTGTTGATGAAAGGTCTGTAGCTTTGAAAACCTTGACCTGGAGATACCCGACCTCCTGTAGATTCTTCAGTGTGTTCCTCAGACTCTGCATATAAAAAAGCCAGCACCATTTCATCATCATTAACCAACAAGTATTTGCAATTTAGATGCAAATGATTTAACTGACATTGAGTATAAACATAAATGCAAACATTTTATTTCTTTGAAGGAATAAAGAGTAAGCAGGTACTAACATATTGTTCCAGGATGTTTTCATAGTCGGAAGAATTGTCTAACGGAGCAGCGCTCAGGTCCAAGACAGAGACGCCAGAGCAGAGAGTTGGTGTGACCAGAAACATCACCTGACCCTTTACTGTAGCAAAGCTGTACGAATGTGTTTGGTTTGCTGGCAGCTGAGAAATGTCAACTTCATGCCTAAAAATAAAAACCACTGTTATAAATCAACAATAACAAGTCTAAGGACATTTGACAAATTAAAGAAAAAACTTAAATAAGGCCCCAAAACAGTTGTATGACCATAGATGCTAGTCTTCAGAACAATGGAGGGGTATAACAACCCCATTCAAAAAGTTCCTTAGATTGTGTTTCTGAGAGCTACTGAGTGTAAATGCCATAGCATTTGCTTTAAGCCGTTTTCACACTCATGAACTGAGCGGCACGGTGGTTCAGTGTGTAACGCTGTCGTCTCACAGCAAGTAGGTCCTGGGTTTGATCCCCAGGTGGAGTTGGCAGGGTCCTTTCGGTGTGGAGTTTGCATGTTCTCCCTATGTCTGCGTGGGTTTCCTCTGGAACTCCGGTTTCCTCCCACAGTCCAAAGACGTGCAAGTGAGGTGAATTGGAGATACAAAATTGTCCATGACTGTGTTTGATATTAAACTGAATCTTGTGTAACCAGTTATTACTTGTCCTGTCATAAATGTAACCAGTGTGTAAAACATGACATTTAAATCCTAATAAATAAATAAAGGGGATAGTGCAAATTAAGAACCGGATGTCTTAATATTACAGGCTGCCCATGACAAACCAAGTTCTCTGAAAGTTCTCTGCACCGACCATGCTACTCATGCTTCCTCTGCACACCAAGTCAATTAAAGGACGTGTCTCACCCAAGGAAACGGGACTTTTGCTGCACAGCTAGCTGTGTCAGCCAGTGCACTGACAAAGAAGACAGGAAGAAGTTGTGATATTCATTAAAAACCTATGCACCTGGAGCGCATGAGCATTAAGAGAAAGAGGGTTCTTCAAAAAGAAGATGCACTTTTTAACTCTATGTAGAAAAGTGATGTAATTTGTTTTTGAAATTCTTAATAAATAGTCACCGCACTACTACAACCAGTGCTAAGAGGGTCTGTGTTCCTAATAAAGAAGGCTGTATGGTTAAACAGTATGTAAAATCCCAACAACACTGTTGTTCTGGCTTAAATTTAGCAGATGCAGCAAACACTTCCATGTTATTACTATGTTAGTGTCATTGCAGTGCTGAGAATTGCCCACTACCCCAACATTATGTAGTCCAAGGGGGTCCTATATAGGTCCCAGAAAAACAGATCAGCTACAGTTAGTCATTTTATACCCACAAAGTCTATCTGTATGGTAGGAGTTGCTTATAAAATAATTAATGTACATACCCAATATGTGTATCTAATAAGTTTGGTGTGTAATAATATCTTGAACACATTTAAGCAAAGTAAAACCAAAGTGTTTTGAACTCACATTCCCCAGCACTCCTCACACTTTCGGCCTTTCTTGCATAGCACCTCAAACACCAGCATATCTGGCTGGCCATCCTCGAAACGGTTGAACTCGAACTTCTCCCTCCACTGTGGATTAGCCTTAATGCACAGATTCTGAGTCATAGAAAGAAGTAAGAATTAAGAAAGGTTAAAGCAATGCAATCATAGCGTAGCTAACACGGCATGTTACAGTCATTCAGGCTAAGACGGGGCAGTTAGGGAGAGGAGGGGGCACATTTTTTTTAGAGAACACACTTCGATTCCACAGTGGGATTACAAATCTTGACACCAGCCGATTAGAGTCAGCTTTGTTCAACAATCGAGCAAGCCCAAACAGAACTAAAGCTGTTAAAAAACAATGACATGAGAACATGAGGCTAGCACTGGGTAAATTCATTGGGGGAGGCTAACGCTCTGAGCTATAGGCAGATGAGCAAGGCATGCTGGGTATGCAAATGAGTCTGGAAAAGTGCAACGACACAAGCATCAGGTTGGCCGAAACGTCAGCTATCACGTTTGGTGGAGTACCTGATTGAAGGAAAGCCACATGTGGACAGGAACACAAGTGGAACGTGACCGGAGGCCAGGACCAAACCCAGGTCCCCAGGGCCCATGTTGCTATGCTTCTCCCGCTTTATCAGCATTGACACCATAGAGAAGCATATGTATAAAAATTTAATTCACAGTATGCGTGAAAGTGGGAGGTACAGTGACACAGATGGTTGAGTGGGTGTCAAACAGGAATGGGTCCTGGGGACCTGGGTTCAATCTATGCCACCTGTCACTGTCTTTAAAGAGTTAACCACGTCAGCATGGGTATCCTGCAGCCCCAACTCTAAATTCCTCTAAAGTAAGTAGAGATAGATAGATGGATGAATGGTTAGGTAGGTGGGCTGGTTAGATGGATGGCTGGTTAGGTAGGTGGGCTGGTTAGATGGATGGCTGGTTAGGTAGGTGGCTGGTTAGATGGATGCATGGTTAAATGGATGGCTGGTTAGGTAGGTGGGCTGGTTAGATGGATGGCTGGTTAGGTAGGTGGCTGGTTAGATGGAGTAGCTAGGTAGGTAGGTAGGTAGGTAGGTAGGTAGGTAGGTAGGTAGGTAGGTGATGGATGGATGGATCGATTGGGAGATAAGGAGGATAGATAGATTGGTTGGTTGGTTAGCTTTGCTAACCACTTAATCTTAGTAAGGTTTCTAGTGAAACACTGGGTGGAAGCCCACCCAGGAATGGGTCACATTGCAACATAGGGAGACAAACTTACACATTTACAAACTCAATTACTTATGCATAGAGAAAATTTAGACTTACCAATTAATCTCTCATCAATCATAGTGAGAACAAGCAAAAGTGAGACTGAACCTAGGAACCATGTTGGTGTGCATCACCAACTGTACCAGCTGTAGCACCCAATTTTTATTTTGTTTTAGCTATATAGCTTTTAATTTGCCACTCAGGGCAGTCTATTAGCCTCCTATTACACTAGGGTTTGAATCAGCTAACTGACGCAGCTTACACCCAAAATGGAATTATGTGTGGGGCCCGCTAACAGGGGTGCCCCCACAGGACCACCACAGAGCAGGTATTGTTTAGGTGGTGGATGATTCTCAGCACTGCAGTGACACTGACATGGTGGTGGTGTGTTAGTGTGTGGATCAGACACAGCAGCGCTGCTGGAGTTTTTAAATACCGTGTCCACTCACTGTCCACTCTATTAGACACGCCTACCTTGTTGGTCCACCTTGTAGATGTAAAGTCAGAGACAATCGCTCATCTATTGCTGCTGTTTGAGTTGGTCATCTTCTAGACCGTCATCAGTGGTCATAGGACACTGCCCACGGGGCGCTGTTGGCCGGATATATTTTTGGTTGGTGGACTATTCTCAGTCCAGCAGTGACAGTGAGGTGTTTAAAAACTCCATCAGCATTGCTGTGTCTTATCCACTCGTACCAGCACAACACACACTAACACACCACCACCATGTCAGTGTCACTGCAGTGCTGAGAATGATCCACCACCCAAATAATGCCTGCTCTGTGGTGGTCCTGGGAGAGTCCTGACTTTTGAAGAACAGAGTGAAAGGGGGCTAACAAAGCATGCAGAGAAACAGATAGACTACAGTCAGTAATTGTAGAACTACAAAGTGCTTCTATATGGTAAGTGGAGCTGATAAAATGGACAGTGAGTATAGAAACAAGGAGGTGGTTTTAATGTTATTGAATGAATGAAGGGTGACCCTGTGTACAAGACTGGGGAAAGCAGAAAAATAGGAAGAAATAAAGTACAAATCAATGCAATGTGTTGCAGGTGAATGTAACTACACACATAATGTAAGAGAAAATGCCCTCTCACCTTGCTTCGGAACCTCTGCTCGCCCAGTCTGAAGCGGACAAAGATATCGCCCTGGCCGCCCTCGGGCATTTCGCGCCCCTCCACGAGCACCACAGTATACAATCCATTCCACACTTGGCTCTTCTGCACGGCGGCTGCCCGGAGCTGACCCTGCAACCAACCACGCATGCCAACACGCACAGCAAAACATCGATGTTAACAAGGGAATTTTTCAGCCATAAAAAGTTAGTGATTACAAAAACAATTAAGCTACTAAAGACAGTAAAACAAGCATAAAATCTGACGGACAGGCCTCTTGTATGTCAGGACGATGGTTGCATCCACAGCTTTTCAGTTTACTGCTCTAAATTGGCATAGTATCGATATGCAAGTCCATTACAGACAGTGCAGATGGATGCCATTGTGGTGAAGGGATGGCTTGATAGCTGTGCACTTTAAAAACAACGGCGTATAAGAGAAGCTGGCCAGGTTTGCCAGTAATCAAAGAGCAGAGCTGTTAGGGCAGCGAGACTGGTGTGGGAGGGAGGGGGGTGAGCTTATTCCCTATTAACAGCCCCCCCCCCCCCCCCCCTTCCCCCCCCACACACACACACACTTCTGCATTAAAGCTCTATGTGATGGCCATGTCTCCATAAACAAGGCTCTTTAAAAAGACATAAGCGGGAGGAGGGAGAGTTTGAGTATTCATCCGAGCCAAGTCATCCCAAGTGTTTATTTTGGACGAGGCACACGATTGGCATGGCCAGTAAAACAATTCCACTTAACTGTAAGTGGGGCCTAAGAGAGGCTATTCCTGGTGCTAAAAGGGTCAGGGGGATTGATTCCATATGGTGGGACAGCATGGGGACGAAGGGGTCCGACCCATTTGGCTTCCCATCCGCTCACAGCTGGGATATTACATCTTAACATCTGGGTTATGGCTGGGAATGGGCTGCAGCCTGGGCTACAGCATCCCACACTGGCAAAGTGCCTCCGAAAACGGTAACACACACACTTCTACATACACAGAGTCGAGCTCACGCGCCCCTGTCAGAGAGAAGCAGCACCACATGCTGTGTGTTAGTGAAGTTGCCAGCCTCCATCTCAGAGGCGGTGTGTCAGTGTGGCTGTGATAGCGGGTGCGTGAGAGAGGAGAGCAGATGAGAGGACTGGCATCCGCCTCTCCCCAATAGGTGTCAAATAGAGCCAGGCCTCAGCTGTGCCACCACAGACATGTGATTCAGATGAACCGTTCATGTGAAATGAACAGAATAAAAAAAAATAGTCACCTTCAAACTCTGTAAACAATAAAGCCTCATGCTCAGTGTTAAGAGGAAGGGTAAGTTTGTGTAGATGAGGTTTTAGCATCACCACTTTTAATTCAAGTTGCTTGTAGGTACTTTAACTGGACTTTCAACACAGAAAGACTTTACAGGTAATACACGCTACACTTTATTATTCCTAAAATACACAATTTATATTTTTAATGTATTGCCTGTCTAATCAACTTGATCTCAAAGCTTTAAATAGTGTTGAAGAAATTAGTAAGTCCATTTTTTTCTTTCTATTTTATTTTCTCCCAATTTAGCGTAGTCAATTTGTCTTCCGCTGCTGGGGGATCCCTGATTGCAGTCGAGGTGGGTATATTGCTGCTCACGCCTCGTCCGACCCTCGCACAGCCCTTTGCGGAATCCTTTTTCACCCATGCACTCTGCACAGGTGCCTCTTTATCTGCCAATCAGGGTCCTTACACAGCGTTTGAACACCCCGCCCACATAGTCCGATCTTCCCGCCCTAGCAGAGACGTGTCTGCTGCAGGCACTGCCAATCATGCTCCGCTAGATGGCGCCCAGCCGACCGGTGGCAACGCCGAGTTTCGAACCGAGGGGTGTGCTGGCGGAATATCCCACTGCGCCACCTGTATCCCACTGTCAATTTATCCAGTTTGATTTATTTATACATTTATTTTTAATATAGGACGTGGTAAACCATACCAGCCAAAACTAACTCAAAAATGACAAATACTCCAATACCTGTCAAAGGACTACCAACGTCACTGCACCACTATATGGGCAGTAATAGCTCAGTGGTTAAGGTACTAGTAATCAGAAGGTTGCCGGTTGAGCCCCTGAGCAAAACCCTTAACCCTCAATTGCTCAAAATCATGTTCAGTCATAATTGCATAAAAGCCGAAATTGTAAATGTAAATCCAGATGTTCAACTGCACCAAAACTGTACATATACAGTGGATTAGAAACTATTCAGACCTCATAACTTTTTTGGACCCTTTATTGTGTTGTGGATTTTATTATTAATGATGATATTGCCATTTTAACCATCAATCTTCAGTCCAAACTCTATTTTAGGAGAAGTTGGGATATTTTTTTAAATTCAATAAAAACTAAAATCTGTGGTTTGTTAGTTATACAGAAATTTTATTTAACTGACAAAAAAGCCAAGTTTGAATGGCTTTTGAATCCACTGTAGAGACTGAGCCAGTCCCTTTTAAATATTATAATCAAGTTAAATGGTTTTTTTTTGTTGTTGTTGTCAGATGTGCCCCCATTAAAAAAAAAACAAAGTCAAAATTGTAAAGGTGAGAGACATAAAACCAAAGTACATCAGCTGACACCTCCCAGTTTTGGACTTTTGAATTAAAAAAATTACTCAACTTTACTGTACTGTATTACATTACTGTATTGTAGGGCTGGGCGGTATTACCAAAAATTTGTATCACAGTATTTTTTTAAGATTTTGACGATTTCACAATATATCACGGTATGTTTTATTTTTTTGTATGACTGGGACTTTTTATGTCTGTGTATAGAATATAAAAAGTTTTTATTCCACCATGTATATAATGAAGGTTTTGAGTTCTACGTATTAGCTTTGCTTGGCCCCACAAAATGACACAATATATGATGGAATCAGTACTCATGAAACAATAAATAAATTTTTTATTGTTTATTTAATATTTAAGTATTGAACTATTACCTTTAGCTCGCCCTTTAATAAACAAAACAACATTTGCAAACTTCACTGGTCTGTTGTAGAAAAGTGGACAACTTTATACATCTCCGCTTCCAGTTCGCTTATAACGTTGGTTTGGCAACTGACCTGAAGTATTTTCGCCCATAAGACATACCTGGAATCCACTGTTCTAATTATTGCTCTGAAAGCTTCTTTCTCGACTGTCTATAGAGGAATATTATATGATTTGCTGCCTACTGAAGCTTACAGCTGTTGTATTAACTATGATACGGTATGGCAGTATATAAAAAATCGATACGGTATGAGGAATCAAAGACGGTATACCGAATGTATCGTCTTCTATTAAAATACTGAGGCCACTCAAAACATCAGATATTGTTTTATACCCTTGCTCTGAACTGTGCTTTATCACAATTTGATCCCGGAGATCCACAGACTCTTCTTCTGCAAAGTCAACATTTTAAAGGTGAGCGACCACAAAGAAAACAACCTACCCATATATTGTGGGTGCCTTAAAGCACCAAGGGTCTTGGACCTGGGTTTAAACCTTACCTTTGATTGCTGTATGTGAGGGAATTTTAAAATGTGGAATTTCAGTGGTAACACTAATTTGTTTCTACATAAAAGTAAATGGCTAAATAAACAATGTCCTTTTTTGGATTGGCACCCTATACATTTTTTACCGTGGCCCACCGTGACCCTTTTAAGCATAACACAGTTACTGAAGATGAATAACAGTGTACTACCGTTTGAACTGTGAACTGTATCTTTTCAGTAGCACCAAGAAGCAGGCAGTAGTGAGATAAAATAAGCAGATGTGTTGTTTAAACATGAAGTTCTCACATACCACCAGACTGCAATAATAAAAAATAGTAAATTCTGTACCCAGACATGCTTCAAAGTCTCTTCTCTGCTGAGGCAAATAAAAGCTGTTGTTTATTGCTAAGTGCTGTAGTGCTTTTCAGCTCCATCAAAATGCAAATAAGACAACATGACACATTCAGACCACTGCAACACATTCAGCCCAGCTGCAGTTTCCCAGAAACCTGTGTTAAAATGCTCATCATGCTAAAAGCAGACATATGGGGATTTACTAACTGCAAGCTGAGATGGAAAGTTTTCTGATGAGATATAGTACAATGTTTTACTGCCCTCCAGTGGTGACTGATAGAACCAGAATCACACAACGCACAGCACTTATCTCTCGTCCTGTAAAGGTAAAGGGCCTTGCATATGGTCCCAAAAGTGGCATCTTAGCTATTGACCAGAAGGGTACAAGCCCCACTGTCGCCACCACAGCCCTGCTTTATGTTCATGAAGATGATCTGTACTGCACCAGACATGACCAGTGTTAAAATGAACAGCGGATAATTTGACTAGAATGTTCAAGAGCACTGATTTAGATGTTTATGCAATAATTAACCTGGTGTATATTTTATCAGCACATCTACCAAAATGTCAAAGTAGAACATGAAAAAATGTCTAATCAGTATAATTTACCTTATTGAAGCTTCCTTTTCTCTTCAGTTGCCATTTCTGAAATAAAAAAAAGAACAGGTTTGTCCCCCAATAATGTTAAACATATAAAACTATTTACTTGTTGTGCCTGATTATAATAATAACAACAATAACAATGGGAGAAAATGGGAGAAAAATGCATAAAATATATATAAAAAATTAAATAACTAATGATATAATAATAATAATAATTATTATTATTATTATTATTATTATTATTATTATTATTATTTTATGGTCATTATTTATTTATTTTTTATACATATTTATGTGTTTTCTTTAGCTTAGTCAATTTGTCTTCCGCTGCTGGGGATCCCAGATTTTTTTTGCAGTCGAGGTGGGTATATTGCTGCTCACACCTCCTCCGACCCACGTGCAGCCCTTAACGGAACCCTTTTCCACCCATGCACTCTGAACAGGAACCTCTATCCACCAGTCAGGGTCCTTACACAGCGTCTGAAGACTCCGCTCACATATTTCGGTCATCCCACCCACATATTCCGGGCATCCCGCCCACATATTCCAGTCATCCTTCCCTGCAGGCACTGCCAATTATACCCGCTAGATGGCGCCCAGTTGACCGGTGGCAACGCCGAGTTCAGAATCTCGTTCAGAGGAGTTCAGAATCTCGTTCAGAGGAGTTCAGAATCTCGTTCAGAGAAGTTCAGAATCTCGGCGCTGGTGTGCTAGCGGAATATCCTGCTGCGCCACCTGGGCGATTTATTATCATTATTATTATTATTATTATTATTATTATTATTATTATTACACTTGTTACACTAAATTATCTATATTTTTTGTATTATATGTTTTTATTATATATTTTTTTATTGCAAGTTTAATTAATCTCTTGACAAATCTCTTGCTACAAGCATTCCTTATTTTTAAAAGAACAAAAACGTAACAGAAGAAAAAAATCTTCTTATAAAAAAACTTTTTATACTCTTTATGTAAAAAACCTAACATTAAATTAAAATTACATTGTTTTACATTTTTAAATTACATTGTAAAATTAACATTAAAAAAAGTTTTAGAAAATTTGCAACCTAAACTGAATGAAAAAGTTGAAAAATAATTTAAAAATACATTAAAATAAATCCAGATACAATAAATAAATTAATTATTTAATAAATTAATAAATAAATCATTGGTGCCCTGTCCAGGGTATTCCTAGCAGTTACCTGCACCAACCCATCGCAACCCTGACCAGAATAAGGCAAATAAATTTACTAAAAGTTTACATGTGTAAAAACATTGACAGCATAAGCATACAAACTACAAAGATAAACTAGAACTAAATAGGTACAAATGATATTTAACATCAGTAACAAATTTATAATAATGCTGGTCATATTTTCTGCATTTTCATTTGTTTTGTACATACATTCTTTTTCGTGGGTCCCTCAAAGATGGACACACAGGCGTCCAAGGTAATTACACCCATGTCATCTTCCAGGCTTCCAGGGTCTTCCAATTCTAAAATCATCTCAGTTGTTCTGGAAAAGAAGAAGGAATGGTCTAAAGGTCTAATGCAAGGGTTTCAAACCAGCATCCTCTGGGCTATTCACGGCTCGCAGCTTCTATCCGACAAAGCAATTAAGAACCACTCATTTAATGGCACTGGGTTCAGTTGTTCTAGCACCACTACAACTGATTATTCATAAGTCAATATAAACATAGTAAACGTTTCATACTTGTCCAGCTCCAGGTTACTTAGGTGGATGGCATTCGAGCCCATAAAGTCCCGAGATCTTAGGTCACGGTCATAAACCTGCAGAAGGATTACAAGTAATTAAAGCAGTTTTAATGACTAACTTGTGTTACGACTGATGCAAAAGTCAAACAAATATCTGTCCCACCTTCACAAAGACCTTCTGCTCCAGGTCCCTGACCAGAAAGGAGAAACTCTCGTTCCATGCAGGATTGAGGTTCTTGTACACAACCTTGCTTTTGTAGATGGTCTTGCCACCTATTCTGAATTTGACATACGGGTCACTGGTACCTGTTGAAGCAGAATAACACATTTCATGTACTGAAAGAGTATGCTTCAATAACCTCATTAGCATTAATGTAAATGATCCTGAAAAAAAAAAAGTTTGATGATCAGTGTAATGTTGTTATTATTATTGTTATTATTATTACACAGTCGAGTAACATTATTATGAGAGTAACTGCCGTGCACAGGACGGACAGCAGCTACACGGGCTGGGAGTGACTCAGTAATGTCCTGGTAGGTTGTCACAGGTATCTGGAGCCATGCTGACTGCAGTGCATCCCACAGCTGCTGGAGGGTACGTGGGGGAGGATCCACAGAGCAAACACGACAATCAAGGTCCCACAGATGCTCAATTGAGTTCAAGTCTGGGGAATTAGGGGGTCAGGGTAGTACTTGGAAGTCTTGGTCCTGCTCTTCCAACCAATGTTGGACATTTCTAGCCATGTGACATGTCGCATTGTCTTGCTGGAAGATCCCATCCGCCCCAGGGAAGATATTTTTTCCCATGGTACTTTTAGCCATGACAGCAACGAGGGATATATGTGCAGACAGCCTATCACACACCTTATATACCCACCAAGCCAGCTCACGAAACATGACTTCCTTCATTAGATACGCATTGCCGCTGTCGAAAGTAGAAAGTGGTCATAATAATGTGACTCGACTATGTATTTCCACTATACACTGGCCCCCAGGTCCCTTTTCAAGAATTTGAGTTTCTTCAAGAATTTGCAGATTTTCTTTCCACTTTATTACTATCATCTGACAAGGCTGGATGAAGGCTGAAAATGATGGCGACTTCATTATTCAATATAAAATAAAGCATGATCCACTTTAAATTACATTCAATTCTATTTTACAATCTATGCATATCACCCAGAACGTATAGACCTACTCACCACTGTAAACATACTCTAGAATTAATGTTAACACTTGTTTTTGACAGACAACCTTGTTATTTTAAAACAAAATGTCTTAATCTTGAATCACTATCTTTAATTCTATAAACTGTGTTTAACTAATAATATTTATCTACCACATCGCTAGCAAATTAAGCATGCTTTTACATCTGCTACTGCAGCTGAGCTCATTGATAACCTACCAGAATTACTATGTCACAGTGAGAGCCTAAACAGCTCAAACAGGCATTTTTCGCATTTAGCAGACGCCTTTATCCAAAGCGACTTACATCCAAAGCCTTTATCCGGGGTTTGAACCAACGATCTTTTGATTACTAGTCCAGTACCTTAACCACTAGGCTAACCACTTGCCGTATATGTTTCCACAGCCATTATAATGTTGCACCAGTTAAAATTAAAATCATTTTTTTTTAAAAAGGCTTGCTCCAAAGTATGACCAAACACGACCTAAAACAAGCAGGGAAACTGGAGTACCAGTGGCGACCCACTAATTTTTATTAAAAAGCGTGGAAAGATGCCCTTGTTGAGTATAAACATGCCCTTATTAAAGTCAACTGTGCTAAAAATACAACTTTAAAAGCGCTGTATTGCCTTATTAGGCAGCACTAGTACTGATAGTGGCTTATACAGCAATGTTATTACACTAAATTATTTTAATCCAATTCAGTCCAATCTCAAATAGAACTGACTTCATTAATTAACTCATGAAAGTAATCATCATGTTATTTAACCTTATTTCAACATGCTTAGTTTGAACCCCTGCTTTATATAAGTCAGTCTTCAGTCTTAATACATATGTGCTATATAAATACAGACATTTCTCCAGTCTTCATGATTCTAGAAAAAGCACTGAAACCATATTCATGAAACATGAAGCTTGCTTAATATGGGGTTTTTGGTCTTAGAATCTGTTGCTTTAAGAATAGGTCCACTGTAAAAGAAAATGCTGAACAAATAAATAAACGTGTTAATTTCTTTATATCTTTACTGGCAATATGGCAAAAGTATTATTTGTCTTAAAACACACTGTATGTAACATCTTTGTTTTCTGATATTTGTTTTTATAGGCAGTACAATTCTGAAACGGATAGAGCTGATGCTACACAACTCTAAAAACCTGGGTTTAATTAATTCATTTATTTTATTAGAATTTTATGGTTACATTCATGACAGGACAGGTAGTTACTCTATACACAAGATTAATCAGTTCAAGTCTTTAATATCAAACACAGTCATGGACAATTTTGTATCTCCAGTTCACCTCACTTGTATGTCTTTAGACTGTGGAAGGAAACAGAAGCTCCCAGAGGAAACCCAGGGAGAACATGCAAACTCCACACAAAAAGGACCTGGACCGCTCCACCTGGGAATCAAACCCAGGACCTTCTTGCTGTGAGGTGACAGTGCTACCCACCGAGCACCTGAGTTTAATTCCTTTCTCCAGTAACTGTCGGTGTGGAGTTTGGCATGTACTTCCAGTGTCTGTGTAGGTTTTATCCAGGTCCCAAAACCAAGCTAGTAAAAGTGAGTAAATCAGTGTAATCCCCAGCAACCGAGAGGCAATATTCCTGCTTTCCAGGACAGACTTATGACCATCTGTGAATTTGTACATGAATTTATGATTTTTTTTTTTCTAACATTGATGACTGTGTTCAGTTTCATCTTTAATACTTTTCTAGATCATGGTCAGGGTCATGGTGCATTTAGAGCCTGTACTGGGATCACTGACCATAAAGTGAGGATGCACACACAACAGGATAACAGTTGATAGTCTGTGTTTTTAAACCTTCCTGGTACAATCAACCACTCGAAGCATGCAGAAGGTGGATTGGCTTGGCTACTTGGTGTTAGGGAATGGGTAATTATGCAATGCCCTGAATGGATTGAACCCTCTATAGGCAAAATGTCCGGCTCGTGCAGTGTTACTAAAGATGAATGAATAAATGAATAAATATTTGCTGCAGAATGTAGTGTGTGTGCCTCAAAACTTCAAAGGGTCCTAGATTTGATGTAAGTGTGCAATTTGGCATGTTTTGACCTGTCTGCATAGCTTTTTTCTGGGTTGTCAGATTTTTTCCTCCTTCCAGAAACATGACAGTAGGCAGACTGGTTACTCCAAATTGTTCCCAGTTGTAAGCAAGTAAGTGAGTGATACTCGTAGTTGGACAGTCCAGTGTGTATTACCATAATGCGATGTGTTCATGAGTGGGGTTTTTTGTTCAGTAACTTGCATATTGTTTACATTTCAATGTATTGCAATAGTATTAGCATTTTGAAACATATTGCTGAGAAATAATGCAAAGCACACTTAATGTTAGTCCATGGTTTTGTGTCCTTGATGCCACTTTTAAAGCTAGCAGAAGTGTATATGTATCTCCCTGATTAAACTTTCTCTTGGATCTAATTAATATTTATAGTAATTAAATATGAATACTTACAAAAAGGTATGTATTACATTTAAAAATGGGGCAATTTTGATGGAAAAAATAGTGTAAATTATATGTACGCAACGTACGTACGTTATATGTACGTCCGAGTGCAATAGTGCCAGCTTTAAATCAAATGAAGTACAATACAAAACAGATCAAATTCTAGAGGTGTAAAAAGCACTGATGTGGCCCACCCAACCAGAAAACCACACACATACGACCACACACTGTTTCTGGCACAAGCAGCAGTGCCATTGTTTGGGCAGATTTGTCAGAGCCGGTGGGAGGTGGGCATCACATCTTTTTAATAGGTTAACTAATTTAAAAAATAAATTAAATAAATAACTTTTAGCAGTCTGACTCTTTCTGCACATGAATACCTCTGCAATCATGAGCAACTGGTGTTTAATCTCCAAACACTGTATAGGTGGACCAAGAAAGCAAGTGGACAGTTCTTTTGTTCATGGTATTGCATACAGAAAAAAAAAACATATGAGAGGACAGAAAAAGAGCCTGTGGCTTCGTTTATATGGACAGATAAAGGGGGTGCTATAGGGAAAAAGCGGCAGGGAGCCTGGAATCACATGACAAAAGGCCCTGTGGGGACGGGCTGTCAAGCCTGTCAGTGCGCCGCCTCTCCAAATGAACAGTTCCAGGAGGCAGCCTGACAGGAGGAGCTGTGGGGGGATTGAAAAAAAAAAAAAAAAAAAACACTGACGGGAAAAATTAACGGTCACAGTAAAAAGGAGGGAAGGTGCGCGTGGGGGACGCTTTTAAGAGGACACAGCAGCGGTGTGTGTGGTGTCAGGCCGGCAGCGGGTCGGGCGTTAATTGTTAGGCAAATGGAGGCATGGTTGAGGGGTTTACCTCGCCATTCTGCCACCCTGTCAGAAAAAGTGAGGACTCAACTAGCGAGGAGACGTGTAAGCTTGGGGACTGAGCGGGCTATTCCAAAAATGAAATTTTGATGAGAGCTGTCAGGTGAAAAGTCCACGCTGAGTACTGGGATGTATTCTTCTCCCTTTGACAAAGTTTGAAAAGTAAATGGTGATATACGTATTTTACAATTTTATCATGTTTAATAAATGAGAAGAATTTTTGTAGGTTATTAATATTTACTAGCTTTTCTAGGTAAAAGGTAAAGAAGGCACAATATCTGTCATAATTTGCATCCACATTGCATCTGACGGTCCTGCTTTTCTACCAGAAATTATTTTAATCTTATATTTTTAAATTAATAATATTTATTTTAAAATGCCAGAATTATCTTAATAATTTATTTATTTTATTAGGATTTTAAGGTCATGTTTTACACACTTTGGTTACATTCATGACAGAACGGTAGTTACTGGTTACACACGATTCATCAGTTTAAGTTTAATGTCACACACAGTCATGGACAATTTTGTATCCAATTCACCTCACTTGCATGTCTTTGGACTGTGGGAGGAAACCGGAGTTGCAGGAGGAAATCCACATAGACACAGGGAGAACATGCAAACTCCACACAGAAAGGACCCAGACCGCCCCACCTGGGGATCAAACACAGGACCTTCTTGCTGTGAGCCGCCGTGCCGTGCCGTGCCGAAAATGACCTTTCCAAACCTGCTACCACACATTTGAAAGAATGTTCAAAATTTTATGTTTTTTTTATATTTTATTTTATTTTATTTTATTTTATTTTATTATTTTATTTTATTTTATTTTATTTTATTTTATTTTATTTTATTTTATTTTATTTTATTTTATTTTATTTTATTTTATTATTTTATTTTATTTTATTTTATTTATTATAATTATTTTTTTTACACATGCACAACACCACCCAGAAACAATGACTGCAAAGCAGAAATACACACTGGGCTGATCTTTAATACATCATGGGGCAACACACACACACACACACACACATGCACACAACACGCCATTAAATCAGAAATGTAATGGAACCAAAGAATGGAATGAAAGAAACCATACAAAACATTTCACAGAGGCACTATATATGTACAGAAATACGTTTATTATTATAAACTTGAATTTAATGTGAGCAGATCTTGTCAGTGTTGTTTGCTACTGCAACACCTGAATATCACTTTGAGGATAAATAAGGTTCCCCTGTTCGTAGAGGAACTCCGATGCCCTGCACAGAACTCTGACCTCAACCCCACTAAACTCTTTTGAGATAAAGTGGAGCCTGACCTACATACAACATCAGTACCTGATCTTATTAACGATCATTTAAATGCTCTGCCAGAGGAGTGAAGGCTGGAAAATGCATGTTCAAGCTTCGTACCGCATGAGTACTGTTTATTGTCAAATGCTTTGCATATGCAAAGGAACATTTGACAAATGTTATTTAGGGGATTCTCTGTGACGCCTTGCTGTAACCAGCAGATGGTGTTGTATTGCATTTACTCTTTGGACCAGAATGCTACCTTGCAGTCTGAAAAACTAAACAGAGTCAAATTATTATCAGATTTAACTGGCTATGTAAAAAACCCTGATAATATTGCAATTATGAGAAATAATGAGAGGTTGCTGGTAATTAAAAGCCTCTGGGCATACACCTGTGACACTCACCAGGAGAATTAGGTGCCCAGTCAGCTTGGCAAGGCATGCCAAGACCATATGACTAAATTGCTTGAACTGTCTATTCAGATTTATATATATTTTTTTTATAATATGATTACAATATTTTAATATATTATTATTTAATATATGGCCATATATGATCCTGTATGGTTGAAATTTTGAGGACACCCCTCCTTAATTAAACTGTGCACATGCTGATGGAATCAGTTATAGGATAATGAAACATGTGAAGGTCTAGAAGATGACCAACTCAAACAGCAATAGATGAGTGATCGTCTCTGACTTCACATCTACAAGGTGGACCAACTAGGCAAGAGTGTCTAATAGAGTGGACAGTGAGTGGACACGGTATTTCAAAACTCCAGCAGCGCTGCTGTGTCTGATCCACTCATACCAGCACAACACACACTAACACACCACCACCATGTCAGTGTCACTGCAGTGCTGAGAATCATCTACCACCTAAATAATACCTACTCTGTAGTGGTCCTGGGAGAGTCCTGACCATTGAAGAACAGGGTGAAAGCAGGCTAAATAGATGGACTACAGTCAGTAATCGTAGAACTACAAAGTGCTTCTACATATGGTAAGTGGAGCTGATAAAATGGACAGTGAGTGAGTTTAATGTTATGGCTGATCACTGTATAATAAATAATATTATCAAAGGCTTATTCCTGTCACATCATGCTTGTGTCCATGTACCCAAAGTGAATACCAGAAAGACATTTCAGAAAGATAGTTTAATAAGTTTGGTGAGGAGAAACTCTGATGGCCTGCACAAAACCATAACCTCCACCCCACTAGAACCCCTTTTGCGATGAAAGGGAGCATCAAATGAGAGTCAGACCCTCATACAACATCAGTGCCTGACCTTATTAATGCTCTCACAAAGCTCTTCCAGAAGTGTGAATTAATTAAGGGGACTCTCTGCTGTTTAATGCTTTTACCAGTAGATGGCGCTGTATTGCATTTACGTGTTGGATCAAAAAACTACCCAGCATCATGTCATTTCTAAATAACAAAACGTAAAGATCTTTTTGAGGTGAGTTTGAATTATATGATCTGGTTTTCCATTTATAATACTCAGTTATTCATTTTCCAAATACTGGGAGTCAAATTATTATCAGATTTAACTGCCCATGTAAAAAAAAAAAAGCTGAGAATTTTGCAATTATGAGAAATAATGAGAGGTTCATAGTAATTAACAGCCTCTGGGCATACACCTGTGACACTCATCAGGAGAATCGGGTGCCCAATCAGTTTGGCAAGGCATGCCACATAAACTGGCAGCAGATGTAAGGAAATCAAATTGAACTGCACTCACTCCATTTGTGCCTAAGACTGAAATAAACACATTTCATACCGAAGGCTCTTTTGAGGATTCCTCAGTATGTGTGCTCAAATACACTATATTGCCAAAAGTATTCGCTCGTCTGCCTTCACACGCATATGAACTTGAGTGACATCATATTAAACCCTATGGATTAAGAATGGAACATCGGCCCACCCTATGCAGCTATAACAGCTTCAACTCTTCTGGGAGGGCTTTCCACAAGGTTTAGGAGTGCGTTTATGGGAATTTTTGACCATTCTCCCAGAAGCGCATTTGTGAGGTCAGACACTGATGTTGGGCGAGAAGGTCTGGCTCGCAGTCTCTGCTCTAATTCATCCCAAAGGTGTTCTATCGGGTTGAGGTCAGGACTCTGTGCAGTCCAGTCAAGTTCTTCCACACCAAACTCGCTCATCCATGTCTTTATGGACCTTGCTTTGTGCACTGGCATCCCCAAACTGTTCTCACAAGGTTGGAGCATGAAATTGTCCAAAATCTCTTATGTATGCTGAAGCATTAACTACTTCTTCTTGGGCCGAGCCCAACTCCTGAAAAACAACCCCACACCATAATCCCCCCTCCACCAAACTTTACACTTGGCACAATGCAGTCAGACAAGTACCGTTCTCCTGGCAACCGCCAAACCCAGACTCGTCCATCGGATTGCCAGGCGGAGAAGCGTGATTCGTCACTCCAGAGAACACGTCTTCACTGCTCTAGAGTCAAGTGGCGGCGTGCTTTACACCACTGCACCCGACGCTTTGCATTGCGCTTGGTGATGTAAGGCTTGGATGCAGCTGCTCGGCCATGGAAACTCATTCCATGAAGCTCTCTACACACTGTTCTTGAGCTAATCTGAAGGCCACATGAAGTTTGGAGGTCTGTAGCGATTGACTCTGCAGAAAGTTGGTGACCTCTGTGCATTATGCACCTCAGGATCCGCTGACCCCGCTCTGTCATTTTACGTGGCCTAACACTTCGTGGCTGAGCTGCTGTCGTTCCCAATCGCTTCCACTTTGTTATAATACCACTGACAGTTGACTGTGAAATATTTAGTAGCAAGGAAATTTCACAACTGGACTTGTTGCACAGGTGGCATCTTATCACAGTACCATGCTGGAATTCACTGAGCTCCTGAGAGCGACCCATTCTTTCACAAATGTTTGCAGAAGCAGTGTGCATGCCTAGGTGCTTGGTTTTATACACCTGTCACCATGGAAGTGATTGGAACACCTGAATTCAATGAGTTGGATGGGTGATACTTTTGGCAATATAGTGTAAGTGACGAGACACAGCTAAATAGATTCTAAATCCCGCTGCCAGTGGCGTGTTATACAGCCTGTCCGCTCTCGTATTAGCTCTGCTTGATTTTTTACTCGGTCGATCCATTTGCATTCATTGTGCATTGTGAGAAAAAATACAACTGCACTTGATCTTTCACGCAAGCATTCCCCCCTCCAAAAAAAACTTCCTGTGACACCTTAAAACCACATGTTCTATTTGTTAGCCTAAAAATAGCAGTCTATCAGACAGCTAAGACGTTTGTCACATGCTGTATTCACGCTATAACCATTAGCCTGAAGTCATTGCTACTTTCAGGTCTAACCACATTCCTTGCTGTTCTCACAAGACGCTACTGCAGACCTGAAGTAGTTAAAAGGCAACTGCTAAAAAAAACAAAAAAACAGAGCTGTTAATGGTTGATGTCATTTGTTTTCACCTTGGTCACCGCACTGTTCTATAGGGTTGTAAACTTGAAAGTTCTGAAATATTACCTATTTTTACCGGGTACCATTATGGTCACATCTTACAGTCAAGCCAGAAAGTCTGCACACCCCTTTCACCTTCTCCATGTTTTATTACATTACAGACTCATTCTATAATAAAAAATTTTGTCACAAAATTCTACACAAAATAGCCCACGATGACATAGTAAAAGCAGGTTTTACACATTTGTGCTAATTCATTAAAAATTAAAATGTAAAATATCATATGTACACGAGTCTGCACAGCCTTTGATATGACACCCAAAAGTGAGCTGAGGTGCATTTTGTTTTCACTGATACTGCATGAGATGTTTCTACAGTACAATTGAATAGGAGTCCACCTGTGGTAAATTCAATTGATTGGACATGATTGAGGATTGCCAACACCTGCCTATATAAGGTCCCACAGTTGACAGTGCATATCAGAGTAAACTCCAAGTCATGGGGTGAAAGGAATTATCTGCAGACCTCAGAAACAGGATTGTGTCAAGGCATAGATCTGGAGAAGGATACAGAAAAGTCGCTGCAGCTTTACACGTCCCAAAGAGCACAGTGGCCTCCATCATTCATAAATGGAAGAAGATTGTAACCACCAAAAATCTTCCTAGACCTGGCCGCCCGGCCAAACTGAGCCATCTGGGAAGACGGGCCTGGGCCAGGGAGGTGAGCAGGAACCCGAGGGTCACTCTGACAGAGCTCCAGCATATCCTTGTGGAGATGGGAGAACCTATCAGAAGATCAACCATCCAGGCAGCACTCCACAAATCACGCCTTTATCGTAGGGTGGCCAGACGGAAGCCAATCCTTAATAAAAGGCACATGACAGCCATGTACAAAAAGTACATGCTTGCACCTTGAGCTCCTTTAATGTAAGGTAAAACATTGCTGTTTACTTAGTTTATCCTAGATGACTGTTATGTACTTTCTATGTTAAAATACACCAATCAGGCATAACATTATGACCACCTCCTTGTTTCTACAATCACTGTCCATTTTCTCAGCTCCACTTACCATATAGAAGCACTTTTTAGTTCTCCAATTACTGACTGTAGTCCATCTGTTTCTCTGCATGCTGCCTGCTTTCACCCTGTTCTTCAATGGTCAGGTGGTGGATCATTCTCAGCACTGCAGTGACACTGACATGGTGGTGGTGTGTTAGTGTGTGTTGTGCTGGTATGAGTGGATAAGACACAGCAGCGCTGCTGGAGTTTTTAACACCTCACTGTCACTGCTGGACTGAGAATAGTCCACCAACCAAAAATATCCAGCCAATAGCGCCCCGTGACCACTGATGAGGGTCTAAAAGATGAGCAACTCAAACAGCAGCAATAGATGAGCGATCGTCTCTGACTTTACGTCTACAAGGTGGACCAACTAGGTAGGAGTGTCTAATAGAGTGGACAGTGAGTGGACACGGTATTTAAAAACTCCAGCAGCGCTGCTGTGTCTGATCCACTCATACCAGCACAACACATACTAACACACCACCACCATGTCAGTGTCACTGCTCTCTGGTGGTCCTTTAGGGGTCCTGACCATAGAAGAACAGCATGCAAGGGGGCTAACAAAGCATGCAGAGTAACAGATGGACTACAGTCAGTAATTGTAGAACTACAAAGTGCTTCTATATGGTAAGTGCAGCTGATGAAATGGACAGTGAGTGTAGAAACAAGGAGGTGGTCATAATGTTATGCCTCATCGGTATATATTGAAGTATAAACAAAAGGTACAAACTATGTGACCATAACAGTACCCCATCCTAGCCACAAAAAAAGCAACATTTAGTGTGTATATTTCTTTCCATACACTGGTCATAGCCAAAAGTACACCTGACCATGAGTTTGCTGAATGTCTAATTCGACCACCACCTCTGTGTCAGCTAAACATTCCAGCATGTCCTTTGCTGTTATATGGGGTTTATATTTTTTCCTTTCTGGCAACCATACAAGCAGTTCTGTCAGAGAATTTGACTTCTACAGTTCCCCTTACCTGAAATGACATTTCAGAAAGTGGTGATTGATGGCTGAATGCACTTTACTATTTTTAAAGCCTAATTTCACTTTGTAGGCATCAATTATCTTTATTTTTAGATCCTTGGTGAGCTGTTTCACAGAGCCTATAGTTGTTTGCACCAGGTTTAAAAAAAAATCACATAATGTATTATGTTCTGAAATTATTATCAGCTGAGAGTTCCTAATGACTATTTTTGATCTATCTGATAAGACTGTAGCACATGACTAAATTAGTATTTATAGAAGCACTTTGTAGTCCTACAATTACTGACTGTAGTCCATCTGTTTCTCTACACACTTTTTTAACCTCCTTTTACTCTGTTCTTCAATCATCAGGACCCCCACAGGACCACCACATATTATTTAGGTGGTGGGTCATTCTCAGCACTGCAGTGACACTGGCATGGTGGTGGTGTGAGTGGATCAGACACAGAAATGCCACTGTCACTGCTGGACTGAGAATAGTCCACCAACCAAAAATATCCAGCCAACAGCGCCCCGTGGGCAGCATCCTGTGACCACTGATGAAGGTCTACAAGATGACCAACTCAAACAGCAGCAATAGATGAGCGATCGTCTCTGACTTTACATCTACGAGGTGGATCAACTAGGTAGGTGTGTCTAATAGAGTGGACAGTGAGTGGACACAGTATTTAAAAACTCCAGCAGTGCTGCTGTATCTGATCCACTCATACCAGCACAACACACACACTAACACACCACCACCATGTCAGTGTCACTGCAGTGCTGAGAATCATCCACCACCTAAATAATGTCTGCTCTGTGGTGGTCCTGTGGGGGTCCTGACCATTGAAGAACAGGGTGAAAGCAGGCTTAAAAAGTATGTAGAGAAAGAGATGGACTACAGTCAGTAATTGTAGAACTACAAAGTGCTTCCATATTGTAAGTGAAGCTGATAAAATGGACAGTGAGTGTAGAAACCAGGAGGTGGTTTTAATGTTATGGCTGATTGGTGTATGCCTTAACAGCTGCAAAAGCTACTTTGCTACAGATGTTGGGTACTTTGTTTCGAATAAGAAAAAAATGAACAAAATGCATTAGTTTAGCTGGTTATTTATGGTCATTTACATCACTGTACATGTATATATTATATATAGATATATTCTTCTGGGTGGCTCATTGTGTAGCACTGTCGCCTTACAACGAGAAGGTCCTGGGTTCAATATTTAGGTGGAGCGCTCCGGGTCCTTTCTGTGTGGAGTTTGCATGTTCTCCCCGAGTCTGCATGGGTTTCCTCCCACAGTCCAAAGACATTTAAGTGAGGTAAATTGAAGATACAAAATTGTCCACGACTGTTTGACATTATAGACTTGATCTGATGAATCTTGTGTAACCAGTAACTACCTGTCCTGTCATGAATGTAACCAAAGTGTGTAAAACATGACGTTAAAATTCTAATAAATAAATAAATTAGTGATTCTATTAAAAAAAAAGTTTATATTTTGGGCAAAACTTTAGATAAAAACATTGTCATGCTGTAAACATTACATTTATCATTTTATTAAATTGAGGGTTTTAGCATCTATGTAAATAATTTGACTATATATAACCATCCTCAACAACAGAAAATTACAGTGGTTATGTTCAATTATCATAACTTCACTTAGCAAGTAATTAGTAGATACCTGAGAGGTTTTTAATTGTTTAACCACAAACACGAATGCACAAACACACACACAAACACACACACACACACACACACACACACAGAGCAAGAGGCTATACAGTATTTTTCTATTGCTGTTTGCCTACTGAGGATGGCCAAGTGGCCAAATATCCAACTATAGATCACATCTTTCTGTTCTTAATACATTTTAAATACCATTTGATAAAATAAGGAAACAACATTAAAATGTGCATTTTAGACAAATACTATTATACACTTTTGTTATGGCTGAATATACTTATTTATTACGATTTTAACGTCATGTTTTACACACTTTGGTTACATTCATGACAGGACAGGTAGTTACTGGTTACACAAGATTCATCAGTTCAAGTCTTTAATGTCAAACAGTCATGGACAATTTTGTATCTCCAGTTCACCTGACTTGCATGTCTTTGGACTGTGCGAGGAAACCGGCGCTCCTGAAGGAAACCCATGCAGACACAGGGAGAACATGCAAACTCCACACAGAAAGGACCCAGACCGTTCCACCTGGAAATCGAACCCAGGACCTTCTTGCTGTGAGGCGACAGTGCTACCCACCAAGCCATTGTGCCACCCCTTTTTGCACATTAAAATAGCAATCTGTAATATGTTAATTCCCCTTGACCCTTGAAGTATGAAAGTTTTTAATTTTGTTCAACCAGCTTTTAAAATTTGATGCCTGCAACACATTTGAAAAATTTGGGACAGACTTTTACACCACTGTGCTTCATCACCTTTCCTATTCATTAAACTTTTTAAACCTTTGGAAACTAGGGCCACTCAGGTGGCACAGCGGTAAAAACACATGCTGGAACCAGAGCTGGGATCTCGAATACATCGTATCGAATATCAGCTCTGCCTACCGTCTAAGGCTGAGCCGCCACATAAACAACGATTGGCCTGTTGTTCAGATATGGGCGGGACTAAGCCGGGTGGGGTCTCTCTCCCATGACTGGTGCAATTACGACATCTGCTGGCTGATTGATGGCGCCTGCACAGAGATGAAAAAAGAGTGCTCTCAGGGTGTGTCTCTCCGTACACAATGCTTAGCTGCACTGCACTCGTCAAAGTGCAGGTGATAAGATGCATATGGCATGCTGCCCATGTGTCGGAGGGGGCGTGGGTTAGCTTTGTTCTCTTCAATCAGAGCAGGGATCGGCATTGGTGGAGAGGAAGCATGACGCAATCGGGCAATTGGACGCGCTAAAAGGGAGAAAAAGGAAAGATAATGCATAAACAAAAATATATTTTTTAAAAACTTTGGAAACTGAGGATACTAATCACATTTTGGCAAGTAAACTTTTTGCCCATTCTTGCCTGATACAATCTGCTCAACACTTCATGGCCGCTGTTGTTTGATTCTTCCTTTCGTGATACAGCAGCACGCACTTTCTATAGGTGACAGATCTGGAAGGCAGGCAGGTCAGTCAAGTGTATAAACAAAGTCACACTGTGTGCAGAATGAAGCTTACTAAAATATCTATCAACTTCCCAGGAAAAAAATTACCTTGATGGAAACACAAGTTTCTCTAAAATCCCAATATATGCCTCTGCATTAATGGTTTCTTATTAAATATGCAAACTGTTACTATGACAGCTTTAAAACCTATTGATGGTCTGGATGGTCCTTTTTGTCCTTGGCCCACTTTTTCCCAGAACAAGATGAAACATGAATTAATTTGACCACAGCACGGATTCACTTTCTTTCAGCCTATCTAAGATGAGCTTGGGTCCAAATAACTTGTGGCGTGTCTTCAAAAACAAAGGTGTTTCTGTATATAACTGATGTATGGCCTTTATTCTGTGTTGTATTTCTTGTTGCAGTGTTGGAATGTGTTAAGTGACAACAGTTTTCTGAAGTACTTCCAATGCCATAACACTATATTTATCACAGTAGCATAACAGTTCATGCTATGCCATCTCGAAGGGCTTAAAGGTAACACACATTCAACAGTGGTTTTTGGCCTTGCCCTGCACAGACTAGGATTTCTCTGGGTTCCCAGAATTTTTCACAATATAATGAATGGTAGATGGTAAAAGTAAAAAAAAAAAAAATTGCAATCGCAAACACGCTAGCACACCAGAGCTGACATCTAAAACTCATCGTTTTGAATCTCAGCTCTGCTACAGGCAGGCAGACTCGTTTGCAGGGACGGTCCTTTCCTTGGTCAGGAGTGGGGGTTACTAGACTACACTGAGAGGAAAATTAGGGGGAAAATGCAAAAAAAATAAAAATTAATAAATAATAATAATTGAATTTTGCATTGGGAAATTTTATTATTAACATTCTTACAAAGTTTTATTTTACGGACCTCGTTTTTCAAAAATCACAGATTTTACGGATTTTTAAATGTGTCATATTTCACGACTGTTGTTAAATAACACTCAAACAGAATGATAGAATCTATGAAAGCTACAATACACAGCACAGCCTACCTTGATAGCTCCCTCTCAAAGACCAAAATTCTCGTCCGTGTTTTCACACCCCACTCTGCGTTCACAGAATCAATTGGGAGGTTTGCTGAGTTTAAATACTGTATATATATATACAGTGTATCACAAAAGTGAGTACACCCCTCACATTTCTGCAGATATTTAAGTATATCTTTTCATGGGACAACACTGACAAAATGACACTTTGACACAATGAAAAGTAGTCTGTGTGCAGCTTATATAACAGTGTAAATTTATTCTTCCCTCAAAATAACTCAATATACAGCCATTAATGTCTAAACCACCGGCAACAAAAGTGAGTACACCCCTTAGTGAAAGTTCCTGAAGTGTCAATATTTTGTGTGGCCACCATTATTTCCCAGAACTGCCTTAACTCTCCTGGGCATGGAGTTTACCAGAGCTTCACAGGTTGCCACTGGAATGCTTTTCCACTCCTCCATGACGACATCACGGAGCTGGCGGATATTCGAGACTTTGGGGCATCCTCAAGCGGAAGGTGGAGGAGCGCGAAGATGTTCTATTGGGTTTAGGTCTGGAGACATGCTTGGCCAGTCCATCACCTTTACCCTCAGCCTCTTCAATAAAGCAGTGGTCGTCTTAGAGGTGTGTTTGGAGTCATTATCGTGCTGGAACACTGCCCTGCGACCCAGTTTCCGGAGGTAGGGGATCATGCTCTGCTCAGTATTTCACAGTACATATTGGAGTTCATGTGTCCCTCAATGAAATGTAACTCCCCAACACCTGCTGCACTCTTGCAGCCACATACCATGGCATTCCCACCACCATGCTTGACTGTAGGCATGACACACTTATCTTTGTACTCCTCACCTGATTGCCGCCACACATGCTTGAGACCATCTGAACCAAACAAATTAATCTTGGTCTCATCAGACCATAGGACATGGTTCCAGTAATCCATGTCCTTTGTTGACATGTCTTCAGCAAACTGTTTGTGGGCTTTCTTGTGTAGAGACTTCAGAAGAGGCTTCCTTCT